>NC_041402.2:96610590-96910590 GCF_900747795.2 Erpetoichthys calabaricus | reverse complement strand
CTCTCTAAAACAGTTCCATAAAGCACAAGTGGCAAAAATGAATTGCCTAAAAAGGCAAGGCAATTCAAGGTGAACAAGTTCAAATCACAAATCTAAATCAAAAACTAGAGCACAGGTACAAAAATCCAGAAAATTAGAAAAACACAAAATGAATGGAAACGGAAAACACTTACCTTCATAGAGCTGTGGGAAGTCCCTGGTGGTGATGGGCAGGTGGCCCTGCTTCTTGGGAAACAATCATAAAACACAAGACACATAACAAAGGCATTGATACAAAGACAAAATCAAATACAAAAATGCAAATAAACATAAATAAAATTAATACAAACAAAAGTCAAACATGAACAAAGAAGACAAACCAAAGATTTGAATCCCATCTAGGGGAAGAACCTAGTTGAAATATAAGTTAGTTGGAATGCTATAAGACAGTGTGGTGGACTGATTTATATCATATAAGTTGGTAACAATATTTTGTCTTTATTTGTAAGTCAGACAAACCAAATATAATATTAGCGTTTCAGGAGGAGAGTTTTATTTTATTGACGAGAACAGCAATGCTTTGATGTTTACCTATACACCCCCCTAGTCTTTAGGACTGACTTTAGGTGCTTGATATTTTGAGGATGGTGGTGACATTTTGGGGGATATTGTGCCATTTCAACTACACAGAGAAACTTTCCTTTTACTTTTCAGTCCCAATAAATGGAGAAGTAAGAAGTCACTGTTGGAATGTAGCATTGCATAATCATACAGATTTTTGTTTAATTTTTTTAAACATATTTTTATCCTATAAAAAAAAAAAGATAATTTTGTTTTATGTTTAATGTAATAATAATCTTAATAGATTCTAAGATTATCAGGACATTGCATTTATAGAAGTGTAAGCAAAATTAATTTACTATATGTTGAATATCCAGTGTTGAAATTAGGAAACAAATTTCATCTGCTAAACAAAAGTACAAAATCAAAATAAAATGGTCAGTAATGCAGTTCACCCAATAACTTATACACAAATGTTGAATAATTCACAAGGCTGCTGTTTTTATTCCTGACTGTAATGTTTCAGTAGAGAGCAGAGAGAGTGTGAAATGGACAGATGAGGGCTTATGCTGTACAGACATCTCACTTTTGGTGTGAGTTACTGGTTAGTATAGTTATCTGACCACTAACAAATTACAGTTATTTTTGGAGTGCATAATAAATAGAAGAAAGTGTGTTTTGCAATACAGGAAGTTGCTGCAGCTGTTCATCATACTGATTGTCTACTTGTATGCTATGCATCCGAACAGTAAACATTTTATGGAACTTTGCAGAGACCTGTTTTGCGTATATTTTTTTGCACCTTTCCTTTAGCTGATACTTCACTGTATTTGTTTTAAATCTTTGCACAGACACCTATACTGGGCATTGTCCTTGTGTTTGTGTGACTTTTGTTCCACTATCATAAAGATACCATAATAAGCTAATCAGCATCTTTAATTGGTCTGGTGTGTGAGAATGTGCTATAATGGGTTAACATCCTGTCTGGTACTGGATCTTTCCACATCCCTTTTATTGCTGGTTCAATTTGCAGAATAGGTCTCACAATGCAATAATAAAATGACCGTTTTCTTATTCTAAATGAATGAATGATGATGACCATACTAAAAGTACTGTTTATACTGGATTTGTCTATTGTGTACATGTCATTTTAACTTCCCCTGTTTTAAGCATTAAATAGAGGTGGCAGAGTACAAGTGTCTGTATCCTACCACCCATCCTTGAACAAGGTACACAGTGTTCTAAATTATGTATGTATTTATATTATACCTTGTAATATCTTAATATCTGAAAGATTGAGTTTATGGTAATCTCTGTTATGTGATGTTCAGGTTGACAAACACATCCGTCGACTGGACACAGACCTTGCACGATTTGAAGCTGACCTGAAGGAAAAACAGATTGAATCAAGTGATTATGATTCTTCCTCAAGTAAAGGCAAAAAGAGTGAGTATTGCAGTTTTTTATATGGCAATGTCTTTGTTCCCTGCTGTTCTTGCTTTATTTTTTCACTGGTCTTCATATTTTTTCTTTGTCCCCATTTTTAACAGAAGTAATAAAAATGTGTGGGCTTATTTTGTTAATTATTAAAACCCTGGTTAGATGTTTATATGCATTGAGAGTGTGTGAGTATATTATCAGATATGTGTGTTTGTGAGCCTGCCAAGAGTTGTGTGTGTGTGGAGTTAGCTGAGTTTATATACTAGTTTAGAGGGACAACTATAATTTTAACTCTCTCCTATAGCTGCAGGCACCATCCTTTCTTTTTATTCTTCACCTGCTGTTTCTCTATTCTTCTTTCCATTCTTTTTATGCTCCATTCTCTCTTTTCCACTCCTTTTTCTTTGTTTTTTCTTTTTCTCGCTCTGTCTATCTTGTTAATGTCTCAGCAGGGAAGAAATGCTCCGAGGTGTACTGTGGTGGTGATCTTGTGGGGGCTGCTGTACCAGGTTAGTGTGATACAAACCTAAAGAGAAGACCCCACTTCTTTATTTTTTGATGCAGTAAAATGGCAGTCATTTATTTGCAGATTTGTGTGCAATTTGCTGCCATGGTACATGCATTCCTGGCTTTACTTCTTGAGTGTAACACTGTCTTCTGACTTTCATTACCTTGCTTTTTGAATACTTTGTAATTATTAAACTATGTGCTATTTACAAAGTCCCCAACATGACTTGTAAATGAAGTAGCAAAACATCAGACGGTTCAATCATTTTTTTAAACTTTCTTAATCTGCATCAGGAGTGCGGGTGCCAGAGCTTTTCTTGGCAGCATTGGGCACAAGGCAGGAGCCAGCAAAGCTGGGTGGAAATCGGGGCTCACTGTGCCATAATCTACACTTATTGATAAAATTTGTAAATCAAATTCTCTTTAATAGTCGTTTTTAAAATGTTTCTAATTGCTACTACAGGATATTAAAACAAGTGTAGGTATGAAAATGTGCTTCTTTAGCCTATAAATGTCAAACTTGAAATGTGCTTTTATTTGATATTGTATGTATGCTTACTGACATGGGATAGATGAGCAAGGCCATAATTTATCTCTTTCTCTAAATGTACAGCAAGTCCCCTACATATGAACCTTAAAGAGCCAAACTTTCAAAGATGCTAACATGCATATTGCATAAAAATTGTAGCGTAATTTCAAATTTTGCACACGGGGACACGCTTGGAAACCAGTTAAGGGTAAGTTGTTTACTCAGAGAACCACTTTAATGTGCTGTATAAAACTAAGTAGTGTGGTAGAACACAGGTGCAATAGGGACCTTCAGTCAGTTTGTTCTCGCTGACTTGCCTCAATCGACTCTGAAGTATGATCTTCAGTGCAGCAGCCGGAAGTGGATTTGAAGACAATCATGTAGGCTTGTTTTCAATCCTACTATACCAAGATCAGCTGATGGACAGTAGAAAGATGAGATTTAATAAATATGTTATTTTTCAAGCCAAAAATGCAACTCTTTTTACATGTTTTTTCGAGGAAAAGTGTAACGCTAAGGAGGTTAAGTGATGGGCAGTTGGTGTTGACTGATGATGCCAACTGATCGCTCACTTTGTGTGTGGTGGGCGGAAGTGGATTTGAAAACAACCTGGCTCATTTGCTAACGTTAAGTGAGTCTATGATACCAAGATCAGCTGATGGAAAACAATGAGAATAAAAAATTACTTTCAGTTGTTTGTTCTTAAAATTCACTAGAAACCTATAACAAAAAATACAATTATTAACTTCTAAAAGCACTTTCTTTCATACTATACAGTACAAATATATTTTTGATTGGAATTGAGGAGAGGAAGATTAGGTTTGCATATGTAGGCTTACCTGATAGCGTAAATAGCAATATCAGCTGATGGAAAACAATGGAAACAAAAATTAACTTTCTGCTTTTTGTTTTTAAAATACACAAGAAATCTGTGTAATTCTTGTGTACAAATCGCTGTACATGTACATGTTTTCTATAGAGTTGAGGTTTGGGGATTGCATTGTGTTTGCTGGGTGCCTAGGCTAACTTTGGTGGACTTCCGAACGTACTTTCGTAATGGAACTCATTTGTGTGTAGGGAACTTGCTGTACAATTGTATTTAATGTTGATCAAGCCAGCTAGCTTAGGTCAACTTTCTTGTGAGTCAAAATTGTGAAATAAACCATATTTTACTTCTTTAACCAGTTAACAGCACTCAAATGGCAAATTTAAGCATAAAGGAAAATATAAAAAATTAAAGTGTAATGATAATAATAATGTAATAATAAAAAGAAGATGGATGGTAAATGAACAGTAAAATCTTATGTTGGGTAAATAGATTTTTTTTCCCTAACTCTAGTCAGCACTGCAGAGCTCTCTTACAAGATGAGAAAAGTTAACTGTCTTTGTCATTGTCTTGGTTTGTATAGTTAAGTGAATGAACACAGACATTGAGAGACATCTAGCTTAATTATATTTAGTTTGTGTTTTTTGTCTGTTTTATGATATATTATAGTGTATAAAGAATAATAGCACATTTTGTTGAATTTGCTTTGCAATATCTATTTTTTATGTTGTTTTTAGAGAGTACTGAAAACCTATCTTTTACTCTCCCCGGATATAAACATTTTTTCTATTTGAGACGTTGGTTAGTTGGATTGCATCTGGCCTTGTAGACTGTGTACATTTTATGAACATTGACAAAAGAAGCCATCATTTCAGACCTGTCTAAATTAAAAATCTGGTTTGGTCATAGATTTTTTTAGAATTGGTTTCAATTCATTCAATCCCTTTTCTGTCTCTAGCCCATATATCAGCAGATGTTCAGTAGCCTCTAAATAGTCAACCCAAAAAAGTACTGACATCTTAAAAACTGATTTTTTTATTGGGGCAGGATTACAATAAAATAGACTGGGTTTCATTTTCAGTCTTAGCAGGGATTTGTTACTACAGGTATATCAATGTCAGGATTAGATTTAGTAATTAGTAAGTGGTTTAAACCATTCTGAATGTTAATAATGGCAACATTATTTAGTATCTGATGACAGAACACAGCTTGGCAAGAATGTTGCAATATGTTATGTACTGGGATATTGAAGCCAGATTAATTTTGTGTGGATGTGTGTTTAGGAAAAGTTCTTAAAATATCTATCTATCTGTACCATAATAAACACATTCATGAAGTTCACTTTAGCTAAGTGGTATCCATTGTTTGTCTTGTATTTTCATGTTTACTTTAATAAGACAGTTTGACTTGTATATAATATTTATCTTTACATTAGTGTTCTGTGGTGTCTTTTTTTCTGCAGCAGTGCAGTCTCAGAGCACTGTAACAAGTTCAGTGGTAAAGTGCAGTTACAGACAAATTACATAATGCACACACATAATAAAACAGATTAGTTTAAATACACAGCATATATCAGTCTGATTTACTCCAAAAAGATCCTAACATTGCAGTGTTCTCCTAGTGTCTTTTAGCCTGGCACTCCGCCCAGCTAATTTAGGTGAGCGCCCGGCTGTCATCTTGCATGACATTGTGAGATGACAGCCGCAGATCTACAGGTACAGGCAGATCTAATGATCTGCAGAGATGGCAAGGCACGAGCAGGCGTGTGGGCAAATATTTTAGAAGCAGGATCGCAAGTGGCGATGGGAGAGGCAGGGAGGAATGTTGCTGATCCCTGGATGCTGAACAAACTAATAGCTGGGATGAGGTGGAGCGGAGTTCACAGGCAAAGAGTTTGGGGAGGTGGGTGGGCGAGAGGGGGCTGTACATGGTAATAGCGGGGGAGGAGCATCTTAATACAGTAGCAAGGAGTATGGAGAGGTGGGCGGATGATAGGAGGCTGTACATGCTAATAGCAGGGCGGGAGAATCTTAATACAGTAGCAAGGAGTATGGGGAAGTGGGCAGGTGAGAGGAGGCTGTACATGCTAATAGTAGGGGTGGAGAGGCTTAATACAATAGCAAGGAGTATGGGGGGTGGGCGGGTGAGAGGAGGCTGTACATGCTAATAGCGGGGGAGGAGCAGCTTAATACAGTAGCAAGGAGTATGGGGAGGTGGGTGGGCGAAAGGGGGCTGTACATGTTAATAGCAGGGGTGGAGAGGCTTCATACAATAGCAAGGAGTATGGGGAGGTGGGCGGGCAAGAGGGGGCTGTACATGCTAATAGCGGGGGTGGAAGGGCAGTTCACAAGCAAAGAGGATGTGGAGGTGGGCGGGCGAGAGGAGGACTGCTGTGATATGTTAATAGAAGGTGTTCAGTGTTCTTCCCAGGAATTTTTTCCAGCCAGGAGGCATGAAAAACTAGCCGGTTGGGGCAGGACCGGGAAATTTGGTGATGGGGAAATTTAAATGTGCCTTATTTTTATTAGTTAATTATTATTAATTATTTTCCAATGCTCAATATGACTTCCTTTTTTAAGGTTTGATACTTGTTCCAGAATATTTTTATTAAATTTAAGAAGTATCCAATTCAGGATCCTGCAACCCTAACAAAAATTTTAAATAACAATTATTATGACATAAACCAAGAGGTACAAGTATTGTTGCTGTCTGCAAAAAAGTGAAAACAATGGAAAAAAAAGCATGGGAAACCTAATGAAGAAAAAATGAAAAAATATTCTTCAAAGCCAACTTGCACATGCAGAAGTTGTCTTCAGTTAAATATTTATTCTTCTTTTCTTTTCCCATAATCAAAGTTCCCAGGATCTGGGCCCTCCAAGGAGATCAGCATGAGATTACTTAGCGTGCTTTGATTCATGCAATTTCTCAAACATGTCTTGATCCTTTTAAGGGCTGTGCTCACTGGGATCACTAACCCAACATGAGCTAGTTTGGCTAAATTTGGAAACGACTCTTTGAGCACCAATGTCGTTGCCATTTTTAGTAAAATCTGTTTTGGACTGAAGTCTTTGTATGATTGACTTCTGATCATTTTTTGACACAACTGTCCATTCTTGCCTGCTACTTTCAAATTTTAAAATTGGAGGGCTACCATTTTTGGAGTAATGATCGTAAAGAATTTCAGCAGACTCACTTGAATCATGAGTTTCTGCATTGAAAACTTTTGCAAAAGCTGGAAATAATTGGCATGTCAGAGAATCTTGCATCTAGGTGCTAAGATGTCAGTCTTAACAAAATTGAGCCAATTTCACAAAATTGTCCATCATGGAGTTGAAAGACACTCCTGGGAGATATTTTCAAAGTCTTCATCATTGTCTAGCAGAAGAATGGTCAGATCTCCGCATTGTTTATACACAGTGATGTAATGTCATTCAAATCTACTATATATGATAAATACTTAAAGACAGTTGTCAAGCACCTAGATGCACCTTCTGCATATGCAAGTTGGCTTTGAAGAATATTTTTTTTATTTTTCTTCATTAGGTTCACCATACTTTTTTTCATTGTTTTCACTTTTCTACCCGACAGCGACAATACTTGTGCCTCTTGGTTTATGTCGTAATAATTGTTATTTAACATATTTATTAGGGTTGCAGGATCCTGAATTGGATACTTCTTAAATTTAATAAAAAATATCCTGGCACAAGTATCAAACCTTAAAAAAGGAAGTCATATTGAGCATTGGAAAATAATTAATAATAATTAACTAATACAGTAATCCCTCCTCCATCGCGGGGGTTGCGTTCCAGAGCCACCCACGAAATAAGAAAATCCGCGAAGTAGAAACCATATGTTTATATGGTTATTTTTATATTGTCATGCTTGGGTCACAGATTTGCGCAGAAACACAGGAGGTTGTAGAGAGACAGGAACGTTATTCAAACACTGCAAACAAACATTTGTCTCTTTTTCAAAAGTTTAAACTGTGCTCCATGACAAGACAGAGATGACAATTCTGTCTCACAATTAAAAGAATGCAAACATATCTTCCTCTTCAAAGGAGTGCGTGTCAGGAGCACAGAATGTCACATAGATAGAGAAAACAATCTCTAGCAAACAAATCAATAGGGCTGTTTGGCTTTTAAGTATGCGAAGCACCGCGGCACAAAGCTGTTGAAGGCGGCAGCTCACACCCCCTCCGTCAGGAGCAGACAAAGAGAGAGAGAGACAGAGAGAGACAGAGTTTGTTTTTCAGTCAAAAATCAATACGTGCCCTTCGAGCTTTTAAGTATGCGAAGCACTGTGCAGCATGTCGTTTCAGGAAGCAGCTGCACAAAAGATAGCAACGTGAAGATAATCTTTCAGCATTTTTAGGCGAGCGTCTGTATCGTCTAGGTGTGCGAACAGCCCTCCTGCTCAATCCCCATACGTCAGGATCAGAGAAAGTCAGCGCAAGAGAGAGAGTAAAGTAAGCAATCTAGCTTCTCAGCCATCTGCCAATAGCGTCCCTTGTATGAAATCAACTGGGCAAACCAACTGAGGAAGCATGTACCAGAAATTAAAAGACCCATTGTCCGCAGAAATCCGCGAACCAGCAAAAAATCCGCGATATATATTTAAATATGCTTACATATAAAATCCGTGATGGAGTGAAGCCGCGAAAGGCGAAGCGCGATATAGCGAGGGATCACTGTAGTGCACATTTAAATTTCCCCACCACCAAATTTCCTCGTCCTGCCCCACCCGGCTACTTTTTCATGCCACCCGGATGGAAAACATTTCTGGGGAGAACACTGCAATGGGTTGTGTTTCCTGCCAGTAGATATTTTAGCAGCAGATGGACATTGCAAAATATGTTGTTGCTGTTGCCGCCAAAAAATTGTATGTATTATGAAAATTCATACCTGGTTCCTACATGGGGCTTAATGCTTTTTGAAAATAAATACATGCTGTGAAAAGTGATATCCAGTTAAATATATTCTTTTGCACTTTGTATTGACTTCTTGCATTGCTTTAAATATCTTACAGCTTTGTGTTCAGCTAACAACACAACTAGCATCACAACTTTGTTGTGTTATGCAGTTAGTACAGGCTGTTAATAAAGTACAACTGTATAATTTTAAGTTGTAAATCTTAACATTTGCTCCTGCAACACTTTTTAAACCACTAAGGATTTATTTATTGTACATGACACATACTGTAATTATAACAAGAAATTAAAAAATTGATTTAATTATTAAACATAACATATTTACACAATAAAGATGCTGTGATGTATTACTACAGTATGTCATTAAATGGGTAGATTAGCTTATTTCACCTTAGCTTTTCAGTGTGCCATGGCATTAGCTGCCATGCTATTAGCAGACACGCCTGTTGTGGCCATACCACACAGGCACGTGGTATTAACTTCATTAAAGTAATAGTAAAGGTAAAACTAATTTGTAAATCTACTCACCTACAAAAATGAATGCATTTTGAATATGTAGGTGTATTTAGCACTGTTACTCGGTTTTTGTGCATTATATGTTTGCAATTTTTAAATGCTTTGTGCCAGATGAAAGTAAGGTAGTCATGAAATACACCTCAGCAGTTTTAGATTCTATGGTGGGTAAACCTCAGCAACAGAGTACTTTTTCCTACGCAATAATTTAAAGTTACAAGTTAGCATTTCCCTTGAAACAGAGAAATGTGTCAGTGTGCTATAATATACTGTACTGTACAACTGAATAGCTGACAAAATAGGAATGAGTTCTGGTACTATACTGTATATCATACTTGTCACATGTAAGGGTCATATTTAAATTCTTATTTCATCTTTAGAGAAACTTTATTCATTGAAAATGCCTTTTATTTATTTATTGCTATGTATTTGTTAACTTGTTTTATTTAATCTTTTATTATTAATGTTGTGTTATTCTGTACATGAACTCAAAATTAATCATTTGTTTTTGAATGGTGTTTTTGTGTTCTTCATTGGTTGTAATTTTATTTTTGTATTAGTACATTGCAGTCATGTTTGGATTGTTGGGCTTATAGGTATAAGTGAAATTTACTGATAACTTTTGATAGCTGATTGAATTTGATACAGTGTACTTTTATAAACTGAGCTTCATACACCAACAGTATTAATGCTCATGCATTGTAAGGTTTCTGTTGTCTCAGAGTGAATTCAGTCATTTATTCTGATATTCAAAATTACAAAAGATCCTGTTTCCAGACTAAGTTTATTGTATTATTAGTGGAATCTTTAAAATTCAAGGGTGAGCGCAAGGAATCATAATTAGTTAATGTGAAAGAAATTAACAGTGTACTCTGCAGCAACTTAATCAGTGTTTTGGAAAGTATAAACTGTCTGTTTACTCTTGAATTCAAGGAATGCACAAAGCTTTTAGAGTCTTTTTAAATTAACTAAGTTGGATATCTGTTGTTTGTCTCTTGTACACATTTACAGTGGGTACGGAAAGTATTCAGACCCCCTTCAATTTTTCACTCTTTGACATATTGCAGACATTTGCTAAAATCATTTAAATTCATTTTTTCCCTCATTAATGTACACACAGCACCCCATATTAAGGCCAAAAAGTTCTATCTTGGTCTCATCAGACCAGAGAATCTTATTTCTCACCATCTCAGAGTCCTTCAGGTGTCTTTTAGCAAACTCCATGCGGGAGTTGGCCTTAATTCTAAGTGGTATGTGTGGAGACAACCAGGCACTGCTCATCACTTGTCCAATACAGTCCCCACAGTGAAGCATGGCGGTGGCAGCATCATGCTATGGGGGTGTTTTTCAGCTGCAGGGACAGGACGACTGGTTGCAGTCGAGGGAAAGATGAATGCGGCCAAGTACAGGGATATCCTGGACAAAAACCTTCTCCAGAGTGCTAAGGACCTCAGACTGGGCCGAAGGTTTACCTTCCAACAAGACAATGACCCTAAGCACACAGCTAAAATAACGAAGGAGTGGCTTCACAACAACTCTGTGACTGTTCTTGAATGGCCCAGCCAGAGCCCTGACTTAAACCCAATTGAGCATCTCTGGAGAGACCTAAAAATGGCTGTCCACCAACGTTTACCATCCAACCTGACAGAACTGGAGAGGATCTGCAAGGAGGAATGGCAGAGGATCCCCAAATCCAGGTGTGAAAAACTTGTTGCATCTTTCCCAAGAAGACTCATGGCTGTATTAGCTCAAAAGGGTGCTTCTACTAAATACTGAGCAAAGGGTCTGAATACTTAGGACCATGTGATATTTCAGTTTTTCTTTTTTAATAAATCTGCAACAATTTCAAAAATTCCTTTTTTTGTCTGTCAATATGGGGTGCTGTGTGTACATTAATGAGGGAAAAAATTAATTTAAATGATTTTAGCAAATGTCTGCAATATGACAAAGAGTGAAAAATTGAAGGGGGTCTGAATACTTTCCGTACCCACTGTATAAACATACATTTTTTCTGTATGACTTCATAACATATTGATCTCATCATGCCTGTAAGCCAAATCCTAATGTTGTGGTTTATAATAGTTATAAAAGATGATATGATTCTATTAGCTTTTCAATATAGTCCCACCCTGTTTGGCAACGTTGTCAATCTAAAATAGCCTGAACCCTTGTTTTTGTATTTGCTACAAAACCTTCCCTTGGGAGTTTCCAGGTTTCCTCCACATTTCAACTACATGGGCTGTTTATTTTGAGCGAATGTTTACATAAGTCTGTATGCCTGTGTTCAGTGAAACTAGTAGTGGTCTATTATGCCACAGAGGTTTGGCTCCTGCCATGTGCCTGTTGATAACTGTCTCTGGCTGACCCCAAGTCTGATTTGGATTAAAGACATCCAGGGGTAAAAGGGTTCAAGTGAAAGAAAATATGCCCAAACAAGTACATTTATAAACATCTGTGATTTTAACAGGGTCTGTTTCTTCAGATAAACCATAGGAAAAGTAAGCTTTGTATTTTTTATAAACTTGAACATTATTGCAGTACTGTGAAGTACTTACAAAGGGACTTTACTGGTTGAATCTAAAATTTTAGGCTTGCTTTGATTTGATCTTATTCCAAATGGTAATTTAGTTATGATACAGTATAGTTTTATTATAGTTATAGATATTAGCCTTTAACATTTTATCATTAAAATGTAAATCACTTAATATTAGCATCATAAAACAATCATAATTAAAAACATATACAAGTGTCTGCAACCCAAGTAGTCATTGTCTTTGTTGAATCAAAATTCAGAAGGTTAACTGCACCATAAAGCATTCCTTAAGTAAAACAATGCTTCCTTTAATTTAAATCAGAAGGGGGCTTATAATTGAAAAAAATTGCAGCATGTTCCAAAACACTGCAAAATCAATACTAATTATTTTTTATGTAATTTAAGTGAAAAAAATAATACAGTGGGGGAAAAAAAAAAATTGCTCTTTTTTTTCTTCTTTTTCTGCCTTTCCCCCTTTGTTTTCTCTTGCTGTCTCTTTTTTCTGTCACTTGCTTAGCAGAGGCTAGAGGTCAAAAGGAGAAGAAAGTGGCCCGGACACGGTCAAAAATCAAGAATTCAGATGAGGACAGCAGTCCAAAAAATGGACAAAAGAAGCTGAAGCTGGTTCATACGTAAGTTAAATAAGCTATTTATAAATCGGTATGGCTTTTTGGGTCATACCAGTGTTTAAATGTTGAAATGAACTGTACACTAGGTAAACTTTTTTTTTATAAATTCCAGAGCAGTTCTGCATTTGATATTTTGCACATGAGGGGCTGTTAACACATACTTGTAATATTTGTGATGACTGTTTTTTTATCTCATTGTATTATGATGTTCTGTTATTTACCTTTGAATGTGTTTCAGCTTCTGCAGTAGTGCCGTGTGTGTCATTCTCCATAAGCTCTCTTTAATAAATACGACACACTCGGAAATATAATAATATAGTGTTTATTTTTAGTGTTTTAAGTAAGTTGTCTCAAGTCAAAGGAGCACAAAAAAGACAGAAATAAATTAAAATGGAAGCAGTTTCAGAAAATGTCATTAGCAATAATAACATAATAATATATAATTTATTTTATTTTTTTTACAAAGAAATGTACCAAATTATGAAAATCATAGTTGACTCGCCCTTCTTTGCCTAAAAGCATAGCTGTTGGTGAGAGTGCTTAAGCATCATTTGTGACTAAAGGCACTCTTGTTTCTCCGTTTATGGGTGAAATGTTTGACAGTTATTCTTGAGCTTGTTGGCACAGTAACAGTTAAACATAAGATGGCAAGCAGTTGACTGTCTTACAATACCTAGCCTTTAAGGAAAGTAGATATGGAGGGCAGGGACCAAACTTTCCTTCTGTGTCTTAAGTTTGTTTCTTAATTTTATTCTTTCAACAGAAAAGTTTTTAAGCTTGGTAAAAGTGGTAATGCCTGCTTTGTCAGACAAAGTCCAATGCACTTTTCTTGGCTGCCTCTAGATAAAGACCATAAATGACTTGGTAAATACAGGGATATATTCAGAAGCTACATCAACTGGTGCTACTGCTTGCAAAGGTGTTTTTAGAAACAAGGCCTCTTCACAAGTGCGTTCTGAACCTCTAATGAATTAAACAGGGCAACAAAGAAGAAATACAGTTGGAGAAAAAAAGTACAGTAAAACCTCGATTATCTGTCACTCAATTAACCGTATGTCTCTGTTAACCATCTGGGCCAAAAAAATAAGCGCATGCCAGCACTTATTAATGTACTGCTACTAGTCCCTTCTGCTAGCACACAGTGTTCTTAACCAGCACCATGTGTCAGGCTGCATTTTGAAATTACAGTGTTGGTTATGTAAGCTTTAGTTTTAATAGCATTTTGTTGCCTTTCTCTTTTATTACAATTAATCTACTATACATTGTTATGGCTGATAAATGTAAGCGTGTGATGTGGGAATTGTCACAGAAAACACAATTATTAAATGTTTACAAAACTACAAAGGTGCTTCAAGTATTGCTTCAGTTTACGGAGTAGGAAGAACAACAGTAAACAATATAAAGTTCAACAAAGGTGAAAAACATGTTGAAAATGGAAATGTTATGTAATGTTAATGTATGAATTTTAATGTTTTCCCTTATTGTAATTTTAATTTTTAAATTGTTATGTTTTGTTAATATTGTGACATGCAGTCAGCTTTGTATGCACTGTTGGAGAGCAGAAAGTGTGTAATGAATGCTGTAAGCAATTAGACTAAGTGAATGGCTTCTGTTCTGTAAGGGGTGGACACATCTGTTAGGAGATGAATGACAGGAGAAGTTGGGAGAAAAAGGAAGGGGCGGCAAAGTTTTGAGTAGAGACTCAGGAGAAAATCAGCAGGAGTGTTTAAGGTACAGAGAAAAAAGGAACGTTAGTGGCAGGAGATAAACTGATAGGTAGGGAAGGCTTTCTTTTATTGTTTTGGAGGTGAGTATAAGACAGGGCACTGTTTGTTACGGAACGAAGACACCAAGTAAAATGTACAAAACTCCAGTACCTCTGAGTTGTGTTTCCTTATTACACTGGTCGTTACAATATTATGTGAATTAATTTCGTTAATACTATGTTATATTTTGTTTTGTTAATATGACTATTCGGTAATCTACAGTACATCAAGTTTAAGGTAGCTGTTCTCTTATCCGTGACAGCCTCGGTACTGACCCCTGATGGATAATCAAGGTTTTACTGTACATCATTTCTGTGTATAGATATATATATATAGATATATAAAATCCAACGTCTGTCTGTCTGTGTGTCTGTCTGCTTTTCACGAGAGAACTACTTAACGGATTAAATTTTTTTTCCATAATTTGTTTGTTTGAACATTCCGGTTGATTTTACAACTTCTCTCATCGCGCTAAGTGTCATAGTTCGCTTGCAGTACCGATTTTTTTTTTTTTTTTGCGCAAATCCAGAGAGGGAGGCGGAGCCCTCCTTACTCACGCTCCAGCCTCAAGGTGTATCTTACATCTGCTTAGCTAGTGAATGAGAGAACAACTTAATGGATTTAGATCTGGCATTTTTCTAGAATTTTCTTGAACATTCTGTTGATTTTGCGACTTCTCTCATCGCGCTAAGAATAGTAGTTCGCTTCCAGGACCGATATATTCTTGCTAATCCAAGACAGAGGCTGCCGAGGGGAGTGGGAAGTGTGACATCAGGAGTGGAGAGTCGGTCTACCTCTGTATTTTGGAGTGTAACTTGCCTCCGCAATAACTAGCGAAACCTTTTTGTTTATTGATTTTTAAAGTTTGTCCTGTTTCACTAGTTCACAGGCAGAGCCATGGGGAACGACTAGTTAATAATAATTATAAGCAAAAAAGATTTAAAAAAACAATGCAACTAGTTTACCTAACCACTTGAGGAAATAAAATGTTTGAGTAAGAGTTAGAAAGTAGAAAAAACAAGTCAAATGTGGAGAAGCAAATAGCATAAGTTTACAAGGTTTCATGAACTGGAAGCATAACTGAAGATGAGCTAGTTTGATTTTGTTATCTGTTTAATAAAGCAAAGTTTATCATTGGGCCAGAAAGTGGCAATATGTTGCATGTTAGACGAAATGCAAGAAATTTCACTTTCTTTGTACATGTGATGCTACTACTACTATGTAAGCTAATTTATAATAAACGGGTGAGGTAATTTAACTTTTTCGGAGTGAGAACAAATTTATTTTTTACGCTCTAGAAGGGCTACTTTCATCGTAAAATGGTGTTAAAATTTCTACCTCTTTAGAATAACTTGACTGTTTCAGAACAATAGATACAGTCCATTAGTCCACTAAATGCTGTGATAATTACTTTGAGAAATACAGTAATATGCTGTAATGATCCCTTTATGTATAAAAAAAGATTGTATGTCTTATACATCAGGACATTCCCCAACCCGTATTCCCCCCACCGTATAAAACAAAGGATAAAGCTGAACAAATATTTAACACAAATTCTGTAATATTCTGTTCAGTACAAGCAAGCTAAAGTTGTTTAATTTGTCAGCCTGTTAGGAATTGTCTTTGAATATGTTTCTCCAACAGCTTCAGCAAAGGTGGGAAGTGTCTTTGACTAAACCTTGTTTTTTTACAGTACAACTATTAATATTCAAATTGTGTGAGAGCAAATATAATATTTCATTTTATTAGCACTTTTAGAATTGATAATGTGTAAAAATAGAGAATTCATAATAAATCAATCCTTAAAAGTGTAGGAAGACTTGGGATGTGCAACTGTTTTTTTTTTTTTTTTTTAATTAGCATTTTTAGAATTGAAAAGAAAGCCGATACATTGAGAATGAATATATTCGGGAATCCTCAAAACCGTGGGAAGTAAGAAAGCAAACACATGGAGGATTAACAGGATATCTTAATCTGCATGAAAACATTAGTTAAATGTGCTTTAAAGAATGTCTCTTTGTAAACAGGATGACTTCATGTGTGATAAATTCATGTTAGTCATAAGATTATCAAAGTGCATGCTCTTTCTCCTTCATGTTCCTTATCCAAATATTTCAGATGTTATAGGGATCATCAGAAATTATTTCAAGGTATAATGGTCCTTTGAAATGTCATATGTTATGCTATATGACACTTCAGTGGAATGTGTATTAGTCAGAAATGTAGACACTTGATGGATTAAAAACAATTCACCCTCAGAAACCTAATTATAATTGTTTCACAAAGTAAATCATGCAAGAAAGAAAGAAATAAAGAAAGAAAGATAGAGAAAGCGAGCATGGTGAATACTGACGCAGCCAGAGACAAATCAGTACTCTGGCACATTTATGCCGTTTAACATTAGGCTGAACACCAATCGTAAATATTAATGTTCTGTTGTAATGATTCCGTGCTAAATAAACAAAGATCTCTATACTGCATTTCTAGAATCCAGTGTACATCTTACAGTATATGTGCCCATATTTGTGTTCCCTTTCTGCTACAGAACTGAGTACAGTGCTCCTGCTGTGAATTTTGGAACAGTTCATCCTTCAGATGTGTTAGATATGCCAGTGGATCCTAATGAACCAACATACTGTCTTTGTCATCAAGTGTCCTATGGAGAAATGATTGGCTGTGACAACCCTGATGTAAGTTTGAAAACATACTTTTTCATGATTTTAAAGTATTTGAGACTATAACTGATAAAACCAATATTTATTTAGCACCTAGTGTGTAGTCCATTATACATAGGTTTTTCCTTTGCCAGTGTCCATTCTTTCTTGATCTGACCTGTACATATGTGCATTCTGACCATTTTGGTAACTCGCCTCCACCATTAAATGACAAATGGTGAACCAAAAGAGTTGAGATGCTTTACATAGCTACTTCTGCTGAGCCTGACAGAGCTACATGGCTTACCCACCCAACGTACTTGTAGTAAAGAAGAATGTCCATTCAGTATGACTTACATTTACAGAGTGTTAGTACTGGGAGGTATATTGGTTCATACCGAAAACCGTTTTTTATTTTTGTTATGATATGGATTTTCTTATACCGCAATACCTGTTTAAATAGCCTAAACAACGTTCAGAACGTGGCGCAGCAGGAAACTGTTTAAGGGGGACGTTTTTCACTGCTACACAACTAAACACAAATGCAACGGAGTACATGCGTTACTGGAGGTATTGAGTGGTGAAAATGGACAGAGAACATTCCGAAACTGAAGCTGTAGCAGATGATAAAGTTGAACATGATATGACAGAAGAACTTTTGCCGAAAAAAGGAGCCGCGTCTGTTGTCTGGAGATTTTGGTTTTAAAAGGTCGGATGTGGACCAAACAACTATTTACTGCAAATGCTTTCGAGCTAAAGTTGTCGCTGGAGGCAGCAACATGAGCAATTTGCTGCACCACCTTAGCCGTAAACATGCTTTGGAGTACCATGAATGTATGGAACTAAGGTTGGCACCCTCCACGTCCTCCGGTAAAACTGAAAAAGCTAGAGGACACTCGAGTCAGACGTCACTTGTAGACGCATTTGCTAGAGGTACTGCCTACGACAAATAAAGCAAGCGGTGGATCAAAATAACCAACGCCATTACAATCCATATAGCTAACGTGTCAGTGGACAGAGATTGTTAATATTAACAGAAAGTGTAGTTGGTTTACAAAAAATATTTACTCCTTTTCTAAGACATGTTCAGTGCAATACAACTTTTGGCAAGCACCTCTGAATATTTTACTATGTCTAAATGCCTCTTTGGATGGTTGAAAATATGCTGTCAAAATTATAGTTTAAATTATTTGCAAAATTTGTTCAATAAAAAGTGGAATAGGTTATTCTTAGCCAGTCTACTGCAGTAATTGCAGTGGAAAATGTAGTTAACATCCACTCATGCATGGGGAAGAAAATACCGTGAAACTGGTATAATTTTGAAAAATACCGTGATATAGAATTTTGGTCATACCGCCCAGCCCTACAGAGTGTACAACTTTAAGAAATGTTTGCTACTGACTCTGTAGTCCATCTAGATGTCAGAACAACAAACTCATGCAACTGTCATTTGTCAGATGTTCCTGGAACTTAAATGGGATTATATGGTCAAATGAGACAAAAATAGAGCTTTTAAGCAACAAATACCAAAGTTTTTCTGCTAAATGTCTGGGACATCTTTTTAGGATACATAGTATCCATCAGTCCATCAATTATCAGCAGATAATTTAATCAAAAGCTGACTGCCTCTGCCAGGAAGCTTAAATTGAGCTCTGATAGGATCTTCCAATAGGAAAATTATCTAAAGGCCACCTCTAGGGCAACACAAAAATCGTTCAGTGTCTACCAAATCAAGGTTTCACTATGGCCATCTGTGATAAGAGCTCTGATAGAATCTTCCAATAGGAAAATTATCTAAAGGACACCTCTAGGGCAACACAAAAATCGTTCAGTGTCCACCAAATCAAGGTTTCACTATGGCCATCTGTGATAAGAGGTCCACGGCACAGTGCAGGTTTTTAAATAAATAATCGTGTCCCGAGAGTGTGTAGGCTCAGAATGGATGTGGTTGTGCGCATGACAGCGCCACTCCGGGGTTGATTGCGATGCTTGGTTGATCTCACACTCAAGTGCAAATGCAAGCAGATCAGTCAAGTGTTTCATTCAAACCTCGGAGTGGGCAGAGGGTCACATCTGAACCTGATCAGGCGGTATAAATGAACCTGTATGGCACAGGGATGGGGGAGAGAACAAAAGTAAGAACCAAGAGGAGAATGAGACAAGGGGCAGAAGAAGAACAGAGAAAGAAAGGGAACGTGAGAGACAGAATTGCAAAAGCCCATGAAGAGAGCAATGGAGAGAGGTGGTCAGGAGCAAGCCTCAGTGAGAGGAGCCTGGGGCTGAAGATGGAGCACTACTATTGAGCAATGCTGGGGAGAAGGAACGGCCCATTATGTGGTGTCTCTCACAGACGCCAAATGAGTGGCAGTGGGAGATGTACGTGTGGCTTGGCACGATGCCCCATGGCTGCCGAAGGCATGGCAAAGGGGACCCGAGCCAGGAAGTTAGGGTTGGTTGCACCTGTTGGTTGGGCATGTTCTCTGCTACAAGATGCTGTGCAGGGTAAACAGAGGAAATGTTGGTTTTAGAAGGGGGTAATTCCATATCAAATCATCACACTTTTGGTCCTTATCATCACAGATTTGAACAAAACTTGGCATTGCTGATTTGGTCATATGAGTAGATAGATAGATAGATACTTTATTAATCCCAAGGGGAAATTCACATACTCCAGCAGCAGCATACTGATAAAGACAATATTAAATTAAAGAGTGATAACAATGCAGGTATACAGACAGACAATATCTTTGTATAATGTTAACGTTTACCCCGGGGGTGGAATTGAAGAATCGCATAGTGTTGGGGAGGAACGATCTCCTCAGTCTGTCAGTGGAGCAGGACAGTGACAGCACTCTGTCGCTGAAGCTGCTCCTCTGGCTGGAGATGATACTGTTCAGTGGATGCAGTGGATTCTCCATGATTGACAGGAGCCTGCTCAGTGCCTGTCACTCTGCCACAGATGTCAAACTGTCAAGCTCCATGCCTACAATAGAGCCTGCCTTCCTCACCAGTTTGTCCAGGCTTGAGGCGTCTCTCTTCTTTATGCTGCCTCCCCAGCATACCACTGCGTAGAAGAGGGCGCTCGCCACAACCGTCTGGTAGAACATCTGCAGCATCTTATTGCAGATGTTGAAGGACGCCAGCCTTCTAAGGAAGTATAGTCGGCTCTGTCCTCTTTTGCACAGAGCATCAGTATTGGCAGTCCAGTCCAATTTATCATCCAGCTGCACTCCCAGGTATTTATATGTCTGCACCCTCTGCACACAGTCACCTCTGATGATCACAGGGTCCATGAGGGGACTGGGCCTCCTAAAATCCACAACCAGCTCTTTGGTTTTGCTGGTGTTCAGTTGTAGGTGGTTTGAGTCGCACCATTTAACAAAGTCCTTGATTAGGTTCCTGTACTCCTCCTCCTGCCCACTCCTGATGCAGCCCACAATGGCAGTGTCGTCAGCGAACATTTGCACGTGGCAGGACTCCGAGTTGTATTGGAAGTCCAATGTATATAGGCTGAACAGGATCAGAGAAAGTACAGTCCCCTGTGGCGCTCCTGTGTTGCTGACCACAATGTCAGTCCTGCAGTTCCCGAGACTCACATACTGAGGTCTGTCTTTAAGATAGTCTATGATCCATTCTACCAGGTATGAATGTACTCCCATCTCTGTCAGCTTGACCCTAAGGAGCAGAGGTTGGATGGTGTTGAAGGCGCTAGAGAAGTCCAGAAACATAATTCTTACAGCACCACTGCCTCTGTCCAAGTGGGAGAGGGATCGGTGTAGCATGTAGATGATGGCATCCTCCGCTCCCACCTTCTCCTGGTATGCGAACTGCAGTGGGTCGAGGGCGTGGCGGACCTGTGGCCTCAGGTGGTGAAGCAGCAGCCGCTCCATGGTCTTCATCACATGTGACATCAGAGCAACAGGCCGGAAGTCATTCAGCTCACCTGGACATGATACCTTTGGGACTGGGGTGATGCAAGATGTTTTCCAACACCTCGGGACTCTCCCCTGTTCCAGGCTCAGGTTGAAGATGCGCTGTAGAGGACTCCCCAGCTCCAATGCACAGGCCTTCACCAGTAATGGCGATACTCCATCTGGACCCACTGCTTTGCTGGCACAAAGTCTCCTCAGCTGTCTGCTTACCTGGGCTGCTGTAATTGTGGGTTGGGGTAAACTCTCACCTATGCTGGTATCAGGAGAAGGATGAGGAGGCTGCAGTACTCCGAGGTGAGAGTGGGTTAGGGTGGTCAAACCTGTTAAAAAAAGTTGTTCATCTGGTTTGTGTCTCTCTCGATGGTGGCACCCCGCTTCAAGCTGCAGCCAGTGATGATCTTCTTCCCATCCCATCCCACACTTTCTTCATGCTGTTATTCTGCAACTTCTGCTCCAGCTTTCTCCTGTACTACTCCTTCACCGATCTGAGCTGGACTTGGAGTTCCTTCTGCATGCGCTTGACCTCATGCTGATCACCGCCTTTAAAAGCCCTTTTTCTCTGGTTCAAAAGGCCCTTGATGTCACTTGTAATCCATGGCTTGTTGTTAGCATAGCAGCGTACTGTTCTTACTGGAACTACATTGTCCATACAGAAGCTGATGTAGTCAGTAGTGTAGTCAACAACCTCCTCAATGTTCTCACTGTAAGATCCCTGCAGGATATCCCAGTCCATAGTTCCAAAGCAGCCTCTCAGAGCCTGCTCGGCCTCAGGGGACCACTTCTTGAATGAGCGTGTGGTTTTAGGTAGCTCCCTCACTCTTGGTTTGTAGTGAGGCTGAAGCAGAACCAGGTTATGATCTGCTTTGCCAAGCGCAGGCAGCGGGGTGGAGCTGTATGCGTCTTTAATGTTTGCATACATTAGGTCAATAGTCCTATTTCCCCGGGTGTTACAATCCACATACTGGGAGAAGGCAGGTAATGTTTTGTCCAGCGTTACATGGTTAAAGTCTCCAGCGATTAGCACAAGCGCCTCGGGGTGCTGTGTTTGTAATTTAGCAACTGCGGGACCCATGGGACTGATATTGCAGGTGTCTTGGATCAAAATTTATGGGAGATGTTAAGCTAACAAAGTTTCAACTTATGGGTGGGTATGACTTACTATGTTATAACATGGTAATGTTGCATCTTGGAGATAACATAGTATTTATGCAAAATATAGAGCTGGAAAAGAGCTTTAAAACAATATGAGAACCATTTCTGTGCAACTTATATTTAGGGAGATATAGCCAGTCAAAGTCATAAACCATAAATATACAGTACAGTAATCCCTCCTCGATCGCGGGGGTTGCATTCCAGAACCCCCCGCAAAAGGTGAAAATCCGCGAAGTAAAAACCATATGTTCATATGGTTATTTTTATATATTTTAAGCCCTTATAAAGTCTCCCACACTCTTTTAAACATTTCCCGCACAATTATACAGCATAAACCCTTTGTATTCTCTTAGATATTAGGTAAGATTCATTGAAATTATGTACGTAAACACACTGTTTATATACAGTAAAACCTAAATATTATTTTATAGATATCGAGCGTCTCTGATATCACATATGTTACAGCCATTACGACTGACAGACCACCAGCAATAAATACGTACAATGGAAGAAAAATTGTATACAGTAAAATGTGTGTACAGTGACACTAAACTATGTATATGTAATAAGTACTGTACGTAGAAAATTAATTATGTTACTCACCAACAGTGACACAGCGACTTGTCTGATAACGATGAGTTTAATTTTCCTGCACAACAAAGGAGAGCATTACAGCTCTTCTCTTTTCCTCCTTTTAAAATAAAAAAGAATTGTGGACTCATCGATTCCATAATGGCGTCCTGCAGCAGTGTAGCTGTTCCCTTCCTTCAACATATCCAAAACTTTTACCTTTTCGGAAATCGTTAGCATCTTCCGTTGGCGCTTGGGCACGGCCCCTGAAGCAGTAGCAGGAGCACATTGATGCTGAATGAGAGAGACGAGACTTCCTGGTTAACGCAGCGGAATCGAATTCTGTGCTCCGTCACTGAGCCAATCAGCACACAGGAACTTAACTGCGTGCTCTGATTGGGTAGCTTCTCAGCCATCCGCCAATAGCGTCCCTTGTATGAAATAAACTGGGCAAACCAACTGAGGAAGCATGTATCAGAAGTAAAAAGACCCATTGTCCGCAGAATCCCGCGAAGCAGCAAAAAATCCGCGTTATATATTTAGATATGCTTACATGTAAAATCCGCGATAGAGTGAAGCTGCGAAAGTCGAAGCGTGATATAGCGAGGGATTACTGTACTCATATGACCAAATCAGCATGCCATTTTGTTAAAATCTGTGATGATGTGGTCCAAAAGTGTGGTGATTTGACATGGAATTACCCAAACAACTGTCTCTGGATTTTAATCTTATTTTACTGGCTTTGTTTAGTTGGATTTTTTACCTTCATGTTCACTTTGCTTTTCTTGGATTATTTATTTTCTAGACAAAGAGCCCGTTTCGACAACGTAAGATGAAACGGGCACGAGTGGAATAGTAAGTAATAAGTATAAGCACCACAAACCTGATATAGGTGTATTGAATGAATGCGTAATTAGGCCTGGAGTTGTAGTCGAAATCGCCTTTCAGGCCTCTAGAGCTTTAATTGAAGTCGCCTTTCTCTTTGAATTTTTGCGGCCGTAAATCCACCGCCTGCTGAAGTGACGGTCTTATAAGGTTTTTCGGGCAGCTGCGCAGAAGGCGACTGCGCATTCGGCTTCGGACGGACCCTGCCGCGATGTTGGTCGAAGTCGCCATTCTCTTTGAATTTTCGCGGCCGTAAATCCACCGCCTGCCGCGATGTTGGTCGAAGTCGCCTTTCTCTTCGAATTTTCGCGGCCGTAAATCCGCCGCCTGCCGCGAAGTTGGTCTTGTAATGTTTTTCGGGCAGCTGCGCAGAAGGCGATTGCGCATTCGGTTTCGGTCATGCACAGAAGGCGACTGTGCATTCGGCTTCGGACGGACATGAGTGAGTGAGTGAGGAGACTGGCAAATTATATATAAGATTGACTATTTAGTGAAGATCATTTGTTGCAGTGCAAGTAAAACACTACTTCTTGTTCCGATTTTAATAAAAGCACTTTTAGCACCAACCCCTTGCTGTATGTAAATGTCCTCATTTGTCCAGCTCATCTCAGTTCAGGACTATCAATGGTTTTGTGTTCAAGAGGCTCCAGGAACCGATAAGGGAGCATGGAGCAGACCCAGACATAAACCTCCGTAGGATAAGCTAAAGAGGAAAGTGTGGACCTCAAAAGAATTTGTGTGGGGAAATGGTCTTAGATCCCTTGCCATGTGTTCACCAACCTTATTAAGCATTAGCAGAGAAGATTTAGAGCTGTCATCTTGGTAAAAATGGAGCTGCACAAAATATTAAATGAAGGGTGCCAATTAATGTGGCACACATTGATTTGATAAAAGTGTTATTTATAATAGCCTTTATCAGAATGTATTTTTCCTTTCACTTGTATTTCTTCACTTAAAGGTTAATATCAAAAGGATTTTTTCACAGTCCATTTTGCTTTAATTTACCAAGTGTGCCAATATTAGTAGGGGGCACTGTTGGTTTCACTGTAGTACTTTCATAGTACAGTATATTCAGACATTAGCTTCCTTACTGAATGAAACAAGAGTATCATTAAAAGCATTTTGTTTTCTTTTCCATCTCCAGTGCTCCATTGAATGGTTCCACTTTGCTTGTGTTGGATTAACCACTAAACCACGAGGCAAATGGTGAGTGATGCTTGTGTAATTTTATTAATCTGTTGTCAATACTTATTATATACTCACACACACACATACGTCAATAGAGACAATAAGATAACCATTTTATAGTTTTACCCAGGTTGAGGTTCAAATAAAATTGTGTGGGCAGTGGAACAGAATTATTAAACCTGAATAACCAGCCATCTTTAATGAACTTAATGCAACATGCAGAAAGGCAGGGACTTACTCTAAAGAACAAAATGTTTAAGGTGAGGTTAAATTCTGATGAATAATAAATTATTGTTGTGTTCCTCCTGAGTTTAGTATGCATAGTAATGCACATGTTGAGGAAATTGTCATATTATAACAATGTGTACCATATTTTTTATTTGCTTTTTGTTATTGCATCTTCTACTCTTATCTGTTTATAGAGTCAACCTTCAAATTGTTTTCTCCTGAAAAAGAGAGACTTTACGTCCCTAGGATGACACAAACGTATATATATTGCCATTCCCCAGAGCAGAATCATAAAGCAAAAGTGAATAATTGATCCAAAAACGCCTAACAATAGTTTCCTACTAGCAACAGCACAAAAACAGAACATACCAAAAGCAGCAAATAAAAAAAAGAAAATTATTGTGAGTACAGAAAAAACTGCAAAATAGCAACTATTTAAAAAAAACCCTGTGCTGTGGTGCATCCTCCCACACACAGATATATAAGACAAATAATAAGCAAGCCCCTAATATACCACAATGAGTTTAGAGGAAAAAAAAGTCCTTTAAATGTCCATACACAGTACATTTTTAATGTTACTGTTTTTCAGTCCAAGGGTTGTTGCAGAGCCGTACTTCAGATCCATGGAAACAATCCTCCATCTTCTCTTCTGTCAGGCCCAGCCAGACCCTCTCCCTGATTCA
Organism: Erpetoichthys calabaricus; assembly: GCF_900747795.2. Taxonomy (NCBI): domain Eukaryota; kingdom Metazoa; phylum Chordata; class Cladistia; order Polypteriformes; family Polypteridae; genus Erpetoichthys; species Erpetoichthys calabaricus. Next base: position 96,885,085 of record NC_041402.2, on the reverse strand, counting down.
CCCCAAAAGAAAAAGACTCTGTTATTCTTTAGTGATTATCTTTTGTCTTCTGTGGAAATGAACCTGGGTTCACCTGATAATATACTACATGTGATGTCCTTTCTCCAAATATAAGTGGCCTTCACTAACCTTCCCTCTGGTGCTTTTCACTGCCTTTATCCCTTGTGCTTCCTGTATAGCTCCTCACTCTTTTGTTTTAACTTGACCCAGAAACCAGTGCTCCTTTACATGCAGTCCGATGGCTTCTCTTTCCTAAATGGTCTGTTATGTATGTGACAGATAGCGGCACTGTTGACCCCTTGAACCCTCAGACCAGACATCCGACACCAGATAAAAATCCAAAATGTTATTTATTATAATAATAAATGTGCACAAAGCACCCTCCACTCCACAATACTCAAATAAATCAATAATCGCTACAATAATCAATCCTCCACTCTGCCAGACGCGTTGCCACCCTTCCACCCAGCTCAGCTCAGCGTCTGGGATTTCCCATCGTCCTTTTATATTCCCTGACCCGGAAGTGGTTCCAACCCTACAGTCCATATGATTCCTTATCACTTCCGGGTCAGATAAAAAGTCCTTTTCTTCATCCCGGAAGCACGTCATTTCCTTTGTCGCCTTGCCTGTGACGTACTTACGGGTTATAGGGCACAAACAACTCTCTGGGCCTCCCAGCAGCGTCATCTGTTGGCCCCTGTGGTATCCAGCAGGGCTGTAAAGGAGAACTCCATCGTCCATAATTCCCTGCTGGTATTCGGGGCACTTCCATGCCGCAGGGAGAGCTCCATCTGGCGGCCTGGGGGTGTTGGCCGGGATGACAGGCCGGCCATATCCCACAGTAGTATTACCAGAACATAGACCACAAAATACACATGACAACTGTTACAAATTCAACCTAAACCTGTTAGCAATACAGTGGAACCTTGGTTAACAAACTTAATCCGTTCCGCGACTCTGTTTGCTAACCAAAACATTCACTACCCAAAGCAATTTTTCCCATTGAAATTAATGTAAATACAATTAATCCGTTCCAGCCTCAGAAATTTTGTAATTTTATTTTTTTAAGGGTTTTTCTGTGATGAAAAATATACAAACAAATGTGTATATCATTAGTACAAACAAATAAACTAAATTACATAAAACAGCACTGTATTTACCTTGTTTGTTGTAGTTGGTGGCATAGGTAGATGGCGGAGGAAGAGGTGAAGGAAGCTACTGTTTTGAAGGGGAATCCCCCTTCATAAAAACATCGAGTAACACTGATTTGGGGTTTTTTTCACATCGCGATTCCTTTTCTTTGGGCACAGAAAAGCGATCCAATAAGATTTGTCTTCTACTTTGCTGCAGAATTTTTCTAAAATGCGATATTGCATTGTCATTCATTATGTTAATTGCCCTATTAGCCACAACTTTGTTAGGGTGGTGCTTCTTAATAAATTCCTGCACATCATTCCACGTACTGCAAATTTCCTTTATCTGAGCACTAGTTATTTCCTCCCTAACCTCCTCTTCCTTGCATTAGCACAAAATAAAAGTGTAAGCCTATTTATCATAGGCTTGTGTCCAGGTAGTGCCTTCTCCTCTTGGGTGATGTTGGTTCTTCTGGGCATTTTTTTCCAGAATAACCCTGTCTTGTCACAATTAAACTCTTGATGCAAGACGTAGTCTTCACTTTCAACAAATTCCGCAAATTCATCCACAAAGGCTTTTGCTGCTGTTTCATTTGAACTTGCAGCCTCCCCGTGCCTTTTAACACTATGAATTCCACTTCGTCGGTGAAAATTATCAAACACCCTCTACTCACTTTAAAGTCTCGCTCATCGGCACTTGCACTGGGTGTTTTGGTCAACAAATCACTGTGTAACTGCTTAGCCTTTTCACAAATTATTGCTTCGCTAACACTATCTCCAGCCAGCTGCTTTTCATTTATCCAAATTAACAGCAGCTTTTCCACTTCTTCTAACACTGTAGACCTTTGTTTCATTAACACAGTTACTCCTTTAGCCACTTCAGCCGCCTTAAATGCCTCTTTGTTCTTTAGAATTGTACAGACAGTCGATTTCAGCATATTGTATTCCTTTGCAATGTCAGAAACACGAATGCCATTCTTGTGTTTTGCTATAATTTTTCTTTACTGCTACACTAACACGTTTCCTACTGCCACTATCACTAACACGTTTCTCTTTCTTAGGTGCCATAACGAGTAAAAATGTACATAAAAAATAACATTGAAACTGAAAAAATAACAAAAAAGTAATGTTAGTGAACACAACACTCAGAAAAGCAATGTTTACAGCAAGCGCGTCAAAGCACAAATGAGCACAAACTCAGAAAAAACGGTGTGTGCTTGCGTTCGTTATCCAAATTTCGGTCGTTAACCAAGACAAAAATTGTTCAAAATAAAAGTTTGTTAAGCAATTTGTTCATTAAGTAGTGCGTTCTTTAACCGAGGTTCCACTGTATATATAATTTTAAATTACTTTAAACATTTAACAGGTCATACCCAGAACTAGGGATTTGTTAATAGCCAGTAAAATTGTTTTGTGTTTTTTTTTTTTTCATTTATGAACAGTGTTATCACCATTATAATACAAAGGACTGATTCCATACACATTGGCATAACAAAATTATATCTGGTAACCTGTTCTAACAGACTACAAAACCTTAACTCTTTTAGGGCTAATTTTTTTTTTGTTTCTTTTCTCTCAGGGCTGAATATTTTTCCAAAAACTAACATTTTTTAAAAAAAGAACACAAAGCAATTGTTTAACATATCAAATCAACAAAAAATATTTCCTTTTGACAAATGTTACTGTCTTGCATGTTGTATGAGCCTGCATACTCTATGATTTCACATACATATCACATACATTTTACACAGCAAAGTCTGATCTCGCTCAAAGCAGCCAATTTCAGTCATTGCCACATTGCACTCCTTACAATGTGTTGCTTTGGTGCCTATTTTTCAATTGTCTGTTGCTGCATTTTCTCACATATATTGTTAGTGTGTACTGTAGAGAGACAAGTCACCCATTTGCCATCGTGCCATGCCACTGCCACCAAGTTTTCTGCCTGCATGAAAACCGTATTGTCACCTCTTTTCATCTTCTGAAACTTTATGAACTTTATATATGGCATTGTAGCCTGGCTCACCCCATGGGATTTGCTTCTGTTTATTACAGAAGTGAATAAAACTTTGCAGCAGCACGTACCTAAGCCACCAGGGGACAAAACACGTTTGGACCAATGCTCCCTGAAGTTATATCACCAGTTCTGTCCCATCTCTATTTGTAATGCCACAGCGCGCTTCATCTCGTCTTTCGTTGTGGGTTTCCACTTTGAAAAACGAGAATGCGATGCAAACGCAGCCCGTGATTCAAAAAAAATCTCTGTCTACCTGTTTGTCTCGTCTGACAGTAGCTGAAAAGCAGCATCAGGAGAGAGCAGCCTGAAGTACAGCAGCTGGTGATCTGTCGTGTCCAACAGCAAGCCATGCCGTCTTGTAAACTCCGGTAGCCAGATCGGCTCTTAACGGATCAATGTATGTGTATTTATCCCATGCGAACCTTGCCGTAGATGCATCGGCTGCGCGAAGGCACTCAACTGGCAGCAGATCCGCTGGCGTGGCATCGGCTGGTGTCTGATCAGCTGATGCTTGCTTCTAACTCTCTTGCTCGATCTCCTGATCACTGCCAATAAAATCCGATTCTGAAAAATCAAGAGTCCGACTCCGCGATAATGCGCAAAACAACGTCTGCCAAGTGTTTTCTTTTCTGCACTTGCTTCGCTGCCTTTTCACATGTCGATGCCATCTTGCCATTGTTTACATTTCGTAACTCACGCACACACAAGGTTTAGCTGCTGAGTCAACAAGTCTAGCATTCCTCCAAGCACAGAGGGAATGCCTGTGACGTCACAGTGAGATTTGTCGCCATTAACAGCTGATTGTCGCCCCCTATCCCTGGATGTCGACTTTTGTCGACATTCGCCTTCAACCCCTCCTGTCGACTTCATCCGCCCTAAAAGAGTTAAAGCAGGGGTCGCCAAGTCCGGTCCTGGAGGACCACCGTGGCTGCAGGTTTTCATTCTAACCCTTTTTTGTTTTAATGAGTGCCTTGTTTGTGCTAATTAACTTCTTGTGAATTAATTTTAATTGAATTGGTTTTTAAAGATTTGTTCCCCTGAATTTCTTCATCGTTCCTATGAAGTGCTTCATTTCTTTGCTTAAATGGCACCCAAACAGAAATGAAATGTGACATGAGGGAGCCAACTGAAGACCAACTACGTCAGGGCCTCAAACTCCAACCAGATTCACTCCAACCAGCTGCTTAATTAGGCACTGATTGTTGTCATTAATTAAACCTGTTTTTTAATTCTGTGGCTTTGTTGCTTCTCTCGTGGTGCATTAGCCAGCCTTTCCAAAACTGTTGATTTTCTCTTTTCTAAGAGCTCTGTTCAAGTGTTTTGGGGGCCTGAGCAGATCAACATTCCTGAGACCTTTATCTTTCTTTATTTTCAGATATTGAACGATGGACACCAGTTGTTTTGGCTCATTTTGTATCTCATTATTGTTTGGCTACTAATTAAGGAAAAAGAAACGATTAAGGGGTCTGAGTCTTCAAGAACAAGTCAATTAAAATTAATTCAAAAGAAGTTAATTAACAGCAAAAATTAGGCACGCATTAAGAAAAGGGTTAGAATGAAAACCTGCAGCCACGGTGGTCCTCCAGGACCGGAGCTGGCGACCCCTGCCTTAAAGCATAGCAGCGTTTATGATAGTAGAGGTCTCTGCAGCTGGAATGTTCTTCAATAATATATTTGTAGGATTTTGTATTTAATTCCATTTCTGTACAAGTGGTATTAGTCTAGAAAACTAGTCTCATAAAATAAAGTAATCTGTGTCAGTGGATTTTCTTGTGACAAAAATGTGGTGAAAATCACTACGTCCTACTTAGCAAACACTCACTTTAGAACAGACCAAATAAATCTGGAGGCAAAGCATTTACTTGCTGTAGGAGCAGATTTCACTGAACAGCGAATGTTTTGATTCCTGAACACTTTTGGACATATCTTAAGGATGTTGGCCTGCTGATCACAAAAATATATCTTTATAAATTTCTATTAAATACCATTTTATTGTAATTGCCTGTTTTTGTGATTTTCACCAGGCATATCATGTTGGTTCGATCGTACACTGCATCAGTTTTCCTTTGAAATAAAATCTCAAGCAGTTCAGGTGAAGTATAGAAACTGTTCAATGTTTATATAGTGACCTTGGTCAAGCAAAAGGTTCACCAGTGACAGCACAGGTCATTTAGCAATGCCATATTGACTGTACATGCAATCCCACTTGGTCCCTGTCTCAGTGTAAAGTGTTGAGTTCCAGATCTACCCAGAGCTTGAATCACACATCATGTAGAACTTAATACCATATCATGCCCATTTGGATGCAATGTACAGTATCCATGACAGCCTTCTTTTGTAACCTTTGAGACTTTTGTCGGTGCTTTTATTACACAATTGGGAACATACACCTGCATATTTTTGATGCTCACCTGATGCACATCTCCAACAGTTTGTCCAGTGTCGGCTCTGGGTGATGAGTTTAATCGTTGTGAAAATGCTGGTATTTTATAGTGAGTGTAAAATTACACTCACAAATTTGCTGACAATGTGTGTCTTAACAACCGGTTTATGAACCAGTACCATCTCTGGACTAGTTTACCCACTATGCCCTGCAGAGACAAGAGACAGAAAAAACCCCACATTTCATCAGCAGTGACATGCTGCCAACAATTGTGACAAGCAAATGCTTCACTATGGCTGTTCTAAAATTGCTCAGTATAGCAGATCATTTCAACAACTGTTTTGTGCACCAGACTATCATTGACAAGTTATAAATAGTCCAGATATTCATGATCATCATACACCTTTAGACTAGGGATACTCGTAAATGGTCAAGGAGGAGATGCAGGATTGTCCTAAGTAGTATGGCGCTGACACCAAACATGAACATCACTGGAACTTGGAAGGTTTGAATCAACAGAACATGCTTCAGTTTCACTTTTTGTGTCGACGTCTGATGACCAGTTCATATTATTATCACTCGATTCGAGTGATGGTTTAGTTTTAGCTTATTCTAAACCTATTTATTTTCCCATTGGGATTAATAAAGTATCTATCTATCTATCTATCTATCTATCTATCTATCTATCTATCTATCTATCTATCTATCTATCTATCTATCTATCTATCTAGCTTTGTGGCATTTGTGTTTTTTGGTTGAAGGCTCAGCCGCACTTATGAATATCGGTGAGTTAATTTAGAGTTAACATAAAATGGCAAAACGCTTAGAAATATTAATCATTTTTTGCATCATGATGTTCTTTCATCCATGAGATGAGATTTTGTTGCCTACCCCAAGGGTTTTTTTCAAGCTTAACACTGTAAAGGGCAGATCATTCCATTCACCCCTACTCTGACTCAAACATGCTAAATTCAAGAAAGGTTTATTTAACGTTTCTTCAAATTCCTGACTAACTCAGTCTACTCAGAATTATATTTGAGTTCAGCTTGGAGCTGTCTATTATAATCACCAAAATATTTTCATGAAACGTTTGAAATAATTTGTTGTCACGTGTTTTCTTTTCGTTCTTGCGATACTCTTAGCAATTCTGATAAACCAACAGATGGTTATGTATTCAATTTTTGAATTTCAGGGAAAAAAAAGAACTGAAGTGATTTCAAAACATTCAAAAGTAATACTGATGAACACAACACATATATTGACATGGACCATAAAAAACAGCCATACAAGATGTCCAGTCACTGATACTTGTAGAGTAACTGTTGTAAATATGAGGACAGAAATGTTTGCTTGTGCACTGGCATAACTTGTTAGAAAAGAAAATCAATAGATCTTTATCTTATTTTAGTGAGGAGCACCTAGCTGATGCTTTGTCTGAAAACCCATACCACACCAGCTCATAAATTGAGAATACTATCTTTGTAAATACCTCTTGCTGTGTGCTGGAACTATCCACTAGAAATAATGGCCCAAATATATACTGTATATATCATGTTTCTGCTTTTTAATTATCTGGATATGTATATGTAGGCCTATTTGGTATTTTACTCCTAAACATTGAATTCTTCTTTCTCATATTTTTTTTTTAGGTATTGTCCCCGGTGTTCACAGGAACGCAAGAAGAAATAGACCAACAGGTGGTCCACATTCAACGCATGGGTTATTCATCACTATGTACTGTGATAATCGTACTAAAGAATGAGCCACACATTTTGTAACTGGCTTAGGAATTGAAGCATGGGCCCCTAAATGTTTGACTGTTTAGGCTTCTGGCCAAGTAATGATGCTTATTTTCTACACATCATTATTAGGTTTTCCTGATTTAGACTGAAGTAGCATAAAGTGTCCTACTAAAGCACTAAACATTCAACCTGAGCTAGAGGCTGGAGTTAGGAATCATTACAATGTGCTGAAAGTAAAATCTGAACCTCTCCGGGTTCAGGCAGAAATCCAACCTTTGGCACAGAGGTAAAAAGAATTTTCTTAAATGGTGTTTATCGATTTTTCTTTATTGACAATAGGATACAGTACTTCCTAACTTAATTTTTATCAAGCGATGCTGCATTTTCATCTCAAGTTTTTTTTTTTAATGTGGGAAGCATTAAGTAGTATTAAATGTCAGCTGTTCCCCTATATTGTTAGCAGTCTTGCACACTGTGCACTGCAAGTCCTTTTGAGTTCTGTTTGAAGGCAGTGGCTTTGGGGGGGTTGTTTCCCCTTTTGTACAGCATTAATTCTAAACTGTCTATCTTCTGTGCAGCTTACTGTCAGTCAGACTCCTAATTACCCCACAATTATATGGATGTCCCTGAATTATTACAAGCTATATTGTAACAAAATATTTTACTAAAAATGGCCTAATGCATGATTTGGGCACATTTATCCATTCACCAGCAGTAGAATAATGAATTTAGGAGGAGAGAAGACAAAGGTAAACTGTATATATCTTGTGAGAAAATGGTTAAACTCAAGATTTATCACTATATATAACTGTTCTGGTATCCCTGTTAGATAGAATGTCCCACTTGGAGAGAACGGTTTACCTGATATCATGTTGACTCTACATAAACTTTTCCTGTCCTGGAACCAAAGGGTTTCTGGAGTCAACTCCATTTTACTCAAACACTGTACGGTGCATCCAATTTATGTGCAAGTATTATTTGGAATATTTTTTTTTATGTGTATTCTTATTTGACTCAGTTGGTGCTTAAACATTTCAGTTTACTGTCTTTTTAAACAATGTACAATGCTAACACACTTTTGTAAAAATAAACTAATAAAACAGTAAAAATACTAAGATTCTGTTTAGAAAATGTTTTAAAATTAAAGGTTATCTTTACATAAAATGTTTATCACTCTGCAGGTAATACAAGAACATTTAAAACATTTTTATTCCAAAACATGTTGATCAAACAGTAATAATTTTCAGCAGTACTTTTTATAGAACCAAGCAATAGCCACATGATAAGAAATATTCTCATCCATCTCATCTGTTATATCTTATTAGGTTATATACTTATACTAATAAAAGAACATTCAAATAATTGATAATAAAACATTTTTTGACAATTTTCAGCATGATGAGCTTTACTGTGCTTGGTCGGCTGTTATAACAAGCTAGTTTGGGTAGTTAAGTGGATCAACCATCCTCATTTCAGCTTTATAATACTAGCTTGTCAAACAAGAAAAAATATTCAAGATAGAGTCCATTAAATGAGAAGAGAGATGAGGATTGGCTCCCTTTTTATTTTAAATGTACTTAAACTGTGCCAGCAGATTGAGGTGCTTTACTCCGGGCTTTCTGCATCCTAAATTTCTTTAACTTGTTTTTAACCAATTTCCCTTTCTTAGGCTTTTCCTTTGTCTCTTTTTTCTTTGCTGATACACTTTTTATGTCTTTGACTCTGGCTGTATTCTTCATACTTTTTCCCTTTACTGAGATCTTTTTCTTTTGATTTTCAGATGATGTAGAGACTGCATTTTTATCCTTTTTAAAGTTTTCACCAGAAGTCACAGAAGAAGCCTTTTCTGATAAGTCTGTCTTTTCCTCTTCAGCAGGGATGTTCTCAGATTCTAGAAGAGATAAAACAAAGTATTCATTTTTCAGGCGACTCCCACTTGATACGCTGCATACTTGTTTCGACTATTCACAACCTCTAAAATATGCTATAGTTTTGTCACATAACCCAAACTTTTTGATGTAAAATACAAACACCAATAACTAGTTCCCAAAATGCCAGCAATTCCTGAGAGGCTTACAAAGAATTGCTGATGTTTATTAAGAAGACAGATCTACTACAGAGTATCTCAGGGTACCAGGGTCTAAACGTTCGGCAATTCAGCTGATATGAATGTGTGCATAAAGGCCCAGAATTTTTCAAATCATCCTAGTTTCAATTAAATTCCAGCAAGAGTCTTGAATTTTTTACTTGCAAAAGGAACAAACTGTTTTTGACGTGGATAAATATGTAGCAGTTGTCATTAATGCTGAGGCACAGCTAAGTACAGAATGTAGTTTATCACCATTTTTAATTATATTGTACTCCTTTCCACGGCAAACTCAATTACATAATAAGCTCAGTCTCAGGAAAGCCAGCAGATCATCAGATAGCAGTTTAGCTGAACAATAGAGCCCACAGTTTGTAATTCCCAGCATCCCATGTATACCTCTCAGCTCTGCTGTCAGAATGATTTACCACTGATGTGGCTTGCAACGCTAATATTTTGATAGTTAATCATGGTCAATTTCTTGATCATAAAAATGTGGTTTGCAGTTACTCTCTTGTGCCATGTCAGGAAGTATAGCTGCTAGGAGCAGGAAAGGACTCGAAGTGACCTCTTGGCAGATACAGCACGTGTATAACAATTGCCAGTTAGTGGTGGATATTCCTCAGGAGCCCAGCTGCACACTTCCACAGCTCCATTCTGTTGATGAGCCAATCCAATTCACAACTCCAGTAATATTTAGCTGCCTTTACATTACAAGAATACCCACAAAAGTAGTTTTTTAAAGAATTTTTGTGCATTCAAATAGTGAGTTTTACACTGCTTTAAAAAGATACTTAACTCAGTATGACTATATGGAAGGAGAGGAGGAAAACAACTAAGTCCTAATCATATAACATAAACATGTACCTCCATACCTCTGTGGGTTCCAGATGGAGTTTTTGTTGTTTAAATCATGTGACATAAAAAACATAATCATGTTGCATATTTACCAGAGTTCCTGAATCACAGAGCTCTCAAGATCAACCAGTACCCTTTTCAATGTGCCTGCCAGTGGTAGCTCTTTTACCACCATTGTGGTACTGTATCTTTATCAAAAGCTGCTAGATGTTTAAGCATAAGGTTGATGTGCATGCCAATGGTTCAGTTTAGTTTAAACTTGTGATTTAAAGCACAATAAAACTGTTGCACTGTTTTTCTTATGAAGTTCTTCAAAAATAAGTAATAAAACAACCTCTCAAGATTTGTCCATTACTGGACATTTTCATTGCAAAATTGGGTTCCAAATGTCTGCAGGGACAGAATTTGTTACTTGAGATTCACCTGTATGTCAGTATTTAAAAGCAACTGTAATTCACTAAGTGACATAACACATGCAAGATCACTCTTGAGTTTTAAAATGTTTGAAATTGACAAAATATTTCCCAAGACATTTTCTTACGTCATCCATTGTCCAACCCGCTATATCCTAACACAGGGTCACGGGGGTCTGCTGGAGCCAATCCCATCCCACACAGGGCGCAAGGCAGGAACAAATCCCGGGCAGGGTGTCAACCCACCGCAGGGCACACACTAGGGATAATTTAGGATCACCAATGCACCTAACCTGCATGTCTTTGGACTGCGGGAGGAAACCCATGCAGACACGGGGAGAACATGCAGACTCCACGCAGGGAGGACCCAGGAAGTGAGCCCAGGTCTCCTAACTGCGAGGCGGCAGTGCTACCAACTGCATGTGTTTATTAAAATGTAGATACATATTTTTATTTGTGATTCAGTCAAGTCAAAAGGCATATCATACAGTAGTGTTTAAAATAATAGCAGTCTGACATCACTAACCTGATCAATCACTGTTTTTGGTAGAAATTATATTTCTACATGACAAATAATTTACTAGTAGGTGTAGTAGAGTAATAGAAATCCAACAGACCCAACAGTCATGACATGCATGCTGCTGATTCTGTGTAATTGGATCATTCATTAATAGTAGCAGTGTGGAGTTCAATTAGTGAGGGCATTCATTCTGTGAAAAAACAGGCGTCAATTACGGCCCTTATTTAAGGAAGGAAAGCAGGCAGCAAATGTTGTACATAAGGGTTACAGTGCATTTCTCTCTGAAAATCTGAGTAAAACGGGTCGTTCCAAACATTGTTCAGAAGAACAGTGTACTTTGATTAAAAAGGTGATTAGAGAGGGGAAAACATATACAAAAAGTGCAAAAAATGATAGGCTGCTCAGCTAAAATGACTGCAAAGGCTTTAAAATGGCAACCAAAACCTGAAAGACATGGAAGAAAATGGAAAACTACTATTCGAATGAATTGAATAATAGCCAAAATGTCAAAGACACAGCCAATGATCAGCTCCAGGAAGATCAAGGGAGGTCAAAAGTTACCTGCGAGTACTGTTACAATTGGAAGACGCCTATGTGAATCCAAGCAATTGGCAAGAAGTGCCCCACAAAGTCCCACTGTTGAAAAAAAGGCGTGCTGAAGTGGTTACAATTTGCCAAAGAACACACTGACTGGCCTAAAGAGAAATGGTGCAACATTTTGTGGACTGACTCTTTTTGCGTCTAGGGGCCGCAGTTTGTCAGACGACCCCCAAACACTGAATTCAAGCCACAGTACAATGTGAAGACAGTGAAGCTTGGTGGCGCAAGCATCATGATATGGAAATGTTTGTCATACTATGGTGTCCGGCCTATTTATCGCATACCAGGGATCATGGATCAGTGTGACTACCTCAGAATACTTGAAGAGGTCATGTTGCCTTCCGCCGAAGAGGAAATGCCCTTGAAATGGATGTTTCAACAAGACAACGACCCCAAGCACACCAGTAAACGAGCAACATCTTGGTTCCTGACCAACTAGATTGATGTTATGATGTGGAAATCCAATCCCCGCACCTTAATCCAATAGAAAACTTGTGGGGTGACATCAAAAATGCTGTTTCTGAGACAAAACCAAGAATTGTGGAATGTAGTAGTTCAATCATCCTGGGCTGAAATACCCGCTCACAGGTGCCAGAAGTTGGTCGACTCCATGCAACACACATGTGCAGCAATTCTCAAAAACAGTGGTTATAGAACTAAATACTAGTTCAAAGGAAAGCAAAATCTTGAAACATTTTTTAGTTTATACAGTGAATGTTTGAGTTTGTAAAGAAGAATGCAGACACTGCTATTTTTTTGAACAGCCTAATATTCTCTTTTCTTCACTTTCTTTAAAGGAATAACACATTTTATACATTTTTCTTCATGTTTTGATTTGGAATAGAATGTGTAGTGTTCCCAATGCATTTGCACATATGGAAATAAAAGCTATTATAAGGATTTTGATCTTCACTTTTTTTAAACACACTGCTATTATTCTGAACACAACTGTATTATTTGTATACCAAAACCTTTTCCAGTCCCACACACAAAGGTGACCATATACAGTATGACACCACTAAAGTTGCACTGAGAGGGGGAGAAAAGGTTCTATAACTAAGCCACCGACATAAAGGAAAACAGAGACATAATAATAGCATGGACGTTCTTACCTGTGTTCATCTTTGGAATCGTATTAGAAAACTTTTTAAATTTGGCAACAAAAAATCCATCCATGTTATGAGTGTGGGGGTAGAAGCGTCTTGTCAGTTTAAGTGATGGATGAAAACGTCGCTCTTTAAACCTACAGTTAAAAACAAAACCAATAATATAATAATGTGGCAGTCACTACCTGTTTTCTGCATGAGATCAGACTTTCCTCATTTCTATCCAGCCATCATTCTTCACTTTGTGTTGCATTGCTTAAAACCCGTTCTATTGGTTACCCAGTTGCTAACCTTTTTTTCCCACAGACCTTGAGTAATTCATAAAACATGCTCTTGTTTACTTATTCAGATTAATCTAATCCACTTCTTTCTTCTTTTTTCATTTCCTGGAGTCAAAGTACCATTTTCTTGCTCTTAAAAATCTTTTCAAACTGTGTTCACACTTGGCTTCTTTAGCACACAATATCTCTGGAGAAATCTTTTTTTTTTTTTTTTTTTTTTCCCACACTTTACTTTCTATAAATATTGATACCTTCACCAACTGGACATTCACTATATACATTTAATGAGTACATAAGGTGCTGGCACTGGATTTCATGCTCAAATTTCCACCACATGGTAATAAAGTGCACTGTCTAGTCTGATCAGGGCTCCAAGGTACAAACAGAGCTTAGCAAGCAATGGATAGCAGAAAGTAGAAAGATAGCAGAAAGAAAAGAAAAAGAGTAATGGACAGGAGGTGGAAGTGTTTGGATTTTAAATTTTGACATCATTACATTGTAATTAAAATACGAGTTCAATCAGCTTATCCCAATTATTCTGTGACATTTCTCCACTCCATTTATCTTGCTACACTGCAGAGTAACAACTAAAAGATGCATTTTAAGGAATTTAAACCTTTTTTGGAAACACACTTGATGTAGCTGCATAATACTCTGCCTTTCAGACAGCTGTATTACCGGGCACTTCACAACGCAAACAAAACTAATATGACCAGTGGGAAGAGCCTAAATGCATTCTGTCAAATTCGTACCTTAAAAATGTACACAAAAATAATACAGGTACAGTATATAGCAGATTTGAAAAGCAAGAGGGTAAAGATGGGTTTTGACGCATGATTTGAAAATTGTAACTGATGAAACTTTACGTCACAAGCATAGAGTGTCACACACAAGAGCTGTAAAAGAGCATTCCCTAAAAGATGCGTAATGGGAATAGCGGAAAGCAGAATATCAGGTGTCATGTCTAACATGTTATAGATAATCAGAAGTGGTGGAAGTTTATAGCTTTTATTATATCTTTACAAAATATTACACTGCTAAAGCAAAGCATGAATATTGTAAATAAAAAATGAAATATGTTTGCACTTCTCACCTGGTAAAACCCTCTTTTCCAAAATCTAGACCCGTCTGGACCAGTTTGACATTGCGCTTTTTCAATGCATAGTCAACTACCCACTCATTTTCTTCTACCTAAAACAACAAATAAATAAAAGATATATATTTTCATTTAGATTTGTGATAAAGCCTGGACTTCATTCTGTTGGGAAGTGCTATTTTTGTATATTAATAACAAAACTGTAAAACTATATTCAGGCATCTTCTTCTCTGTGTATTTTTAAAAGTGAAGACCTTTCTTGAACTGGAATTAATGACAGAATACTCAAGTATTGTGAACTTGTTCTAGTTCCCTAAACATACTTGCCAAAAACAGACTTGGGTCCCAAGTGAAATTCTGTCTCTCTCCAGTGCCCTTTTTCTTACCATTTTGTGTTTTTGTACTGGTACTAATGCCAACATTCTGCAGCCTCTCTTGCACTTTTAAGCTGGCAAAGCAGTTTCACTGAATGTCACTATGCAACATTTGTTTGGTATGTTTAGTTAAAAAATAAAGATCATAGATACTGTGAATTGAACCATTTTTATTCAATATCTTCTAATCCTTCCTTGTTGGACTGAAATGGTAACAGTATTGAAGGCCAGCTATATGGAAAGTTAACAATGTTGGAGAATGATGTCTTCTATTTTTATAGCACTGTAGAACTGTTTTTATTTGTTGCATGTATGTGGTCAATACAGTAGAAAAAGGCATGTCCAAGATATAGAGGCTGCAGTAGATTTTTAATCTACGTAATAATAAAAACTTTTTTTATGTTTAGATAAGAGAAATCCAAAATGTAATATATTGTGATTAGTTTAGGCCAGACATTAGGAAAAAAAGAGTGAAGTATGTGGTTTAGAAATACACCCCTCTATAGTCAAGAAGTCATATTAGCAAAGTAGAAAACTCCACACTTCATGATTGAAACTAGCCGAGTTGATCGAAAGTTGGGTTAGATAAATGTTTTTGTCACATCTAACTGACACAAAAGAAATTCACTGGGCCAGGGCCTCAGAACATCTTTTTCAATCTTACACCAACCTTATAAAGGATAAGTTTGGTCTTTTTCAAGTCAAAGGTATTTCATCACAAAGGTATATATGCTTTTTACCACTCGAAATTGTATGCTGAAGTTAAGTGTTTACTATAAATAAAAAAAAATTCCATACCCTGTCTTGGAGTTTTATAATGGAAATCAAGTGGCATGAGGCCCAACTGGGCTTACCAAACTTACCAAATACATTCATTTTACAAACCAAGAAGGTATCAAGAAATTGACATGCATCATGATGTAATTTGCTAACACAAAAACAGCAATATGAGATTCAGTCATTTTCAAACAAGACCGCCTGTGTGCTCTACCTCAGTGCTTGTCTTCCTCTGCAACAAACTTTCACCCTCAGGGGTATCGCTTCCTCTCGAAAGATAAACTCACAATAAACTGTTCCTGCCACATGCTTGGCGTCATGTTGCTTTAATTCTGTATTTACATGAGAAATCCTCCCACAAAGGCCACTGCTATCACACAAGCAAACAGGAAACTTACCCTTATCTCAAGAAAAAAAAGTACCAAGAATATGAGAGAAAAGGATTATTTCCAGATCCCTTTTGTGATCACAAACATGCATCGGAAGGCATGTTCTCTTATACTGAAACATTTGACGCTTCAAAGTGGACATATTCTGTATGTTTTGAGGCTTTTGTTTTCCAGTCATGCCCCATGCCCAACAACTTTTATTATAAAATGCAAAGACAGGCATGTATTTTTTTTTAATTTATTGGAAACAATTTAGCCTGATAAATACATACATGCTGGGTTAGGCTCTAGCTCCACCTCAACACTGCTCAGGATTAAGTGGACTTAGAACATGGTATGATGTGTTAAATGAATATATACCACGTTTCTAAAAGAAACATCTTTGAATTAAAAAATACCAAACTTGTCCTTTTACTTTCTTAATTTTTTCATGTGTGTGCCTTATAATTTTGTACAATAATCATAACCTTTTTTCTGTACTTACCATAATAGAGCAAGTGCAATACACAAGGTAGCCTCCAGTTTCTGAGGAGGCATCCAAAGAGTCTATAGCAGAAACGATTAACTCTTTCTGCAAGTGTGCACAACGGAGAATATCTTTTTCATCCTGAAAGAAAAAAAGCCACTCATTTAGTGTGTAACAAAAAAAACAAAACAAAATGTGGTTGCCAGAAGTTTGGTTACCTTGCTAGTTTTGACAGCTGGGTCTTTTGAAATCACTCCTGTCCCACTACAAGGAGCATCTAACAGAACTCTGTCAAAGCCACCCATCACCTGTGGTAGACATAAAAAAAACAATTCAAATTTCACAAAAGAAACTTTTGAAGTATTTGATTAACATCATTCCATACCTACCTTTGGGAACTGTCTTCCATCATAGTTGCAGACCACGCTATTTGTGACACCCAGACGATGAAGATTGCCAACAACACTCTTCAGTCGTTCTGCACTAGCATCGTTCGCCAAAATTATACCTGTGTTCTTCATCAACTGAGCTTTAAATAAATAAATAAAAAGTTGATATATACATGTATGCGTGTAATTATGCACAAATGCACATTCTCAAGGTCTATCATGAAATTAATCAAACATTAAAAGAGAATTTGATTGTAAAAATTACAATGTCAGCCCCGAATCCTTCAAAATTCCCTTTCAGAAGAAGCCCACTACAATCTATCAATCCTTCCACCCATTGAAGCTTGTAATGTTTTTTCTGTAATATCCAGCAGTACATTCCCATTATGTCAAACTTGTCCACTGCAGCTGCAGATCTCACCACCTTGATGACGTAAGATTACACAACTAGGAATCGCAGATGCTAACAAATAACATGACTCCTTTACTAATTTGCTGAATAGTTTCACAGTTCAAAAATTTTGAGAACCAATAACTTGTTGCAAGAGCTGACAACCACTGAGTGCTCACTTGGAATTACAATGCATACAATGCAGCTACAAGGAATAAAGAATGCAGCTTGTTTGGAGCTCAAAAACAGAAGGGATGCTCATCTGTCTTGTGTTTAACAAGTCAGAATGGAGAAAAAAAAAGATCCAAGATTAGAGCTGAAATCGTGGTACTTCATAAACATTCTTACAGAACCGGCTCTATCAGGCAGCACGTTATTGGTTGGCAAAAATGGGCAAACTCGCAATATTTTCAAAATGTGAATCTGTGTTGGAAAGTCATCACAGAGTCATCAAATTTGTCATGCCCTGTGATTTCTACTTATCTTATCCGACATCCTCAGGTGAAGAGATCAGCGACTGTAGTTGTCAAGTCTGACATCCCCTCCTGACTAGAAGTAATCTAATGTGATGCTGGCATTATATGACTAGAAATCAAAGGGCATGAGAAATTCGGCAATTCACTGGCAGCTTCACAGTTTCACAATTTGAAAATATTTCAGAAGAGTCTGGCCCTTTTCCTGACCGGCAACAATGTGGTCCAGCTAATGCTGATCAAATGCTTTTAAGGTACGGCATGTTCCCACCCCTGCTCCCTGTCATGGTACATAAAACAGATGACATCAGACAAACAAGGCTTTCTTACGTTTGTGAGGTCTCTTATGTTGGTGAGAGCTCATTGGCTGTCAGTTCTTGCATGCACAGAGCTGCTCTGATGATTTAAGACAAAAATCACACACTTTTGATTTTGTCAGGGTAAGGGACAGGGACAGTCTGGGTTGAGTTGCTTTGGATGTCAAACTAAATGACTGAGAGTCACAGGGGAGGACCACAGCTACTTGCCACTAATGAATGTTATTTAAAGGATGCCTGTCAATGAAAACTGCTGGAAAAATTGTGCAATGGGACAAGGGCCTTTCTAAGGCGAACTTTCATCCCCTGCACAAGATAAAATCTCTGAAAAGACCTACCAATATAGCTTGTCTTGCCTCCTGGAGCACAGCTCATGTCCAATACCTTCTCATTCTCTTGTGGAGCCAAAGCCATAACAGGAAGAAAACTGGATGCTCCTTGTAGCATATAATGCCCGGCCAGATACTCTGGTGTAGCACCTATTAGACAATTATACAATTAATACCTTAGTGAAAGTGATAAACAAACCTTAGAGCAATGTCCAAGACATTTCAAAGCACAACTAAATATGAATAAAAGGCAGCAAATCCCAAGTTACAAACTCTGAGGCAAACATGCTTACCGATTGGAACAGAGGAATCGAAGATGACTAGTCCAACTTTGGACCATTTCCCAAGGGGATCTAAATTAACTCCTCTGTTAATCAATGCCTACAAGACAAGAAAACAAAGCACATACTTTACAGGCTACTGTGGTGGTTTTCCAAGAATGACACAAACTATTAGTCACTTATTCAAATGATGTATAGAAGAACTTAAAAGTGGCAAACCTTTCACTTACCTGAGCTAAATCCCTCCTCCTTGTCTTCAGGGTGTTTGTTCGAATCGTCACTGGGCGTTGGACCTCATTAGATTCCAAAAAATCTATCAACTAAACAGCAACAAAATAAAGCTAATAAGACATTACTCTAAAAATAATCAAAGATGTCTTCTCTCTCCCAATATTGGCAAAAAATACAAACTAGAACGGCACTTTTTAAAAGAACACCGATTATTTTTCATAGTGCAGTTTTGTTATAGTATATAAACACATTTTATTAGCTGGGAATAATTGGCTCTCATTGTGCACTTTTACTTTATTATATACACCAACACGCAGGAAGGTTAATACCCATTGAAGGATAACCCCTGTGCTTAGTACTTCAACTGTTTCACTATGTTTAGTCTGTCATTAAGTAACACTACATTGCTTTCACATTACTTTACATACATTCACCATTTGCAAATGTTGCAAAGAATATCTTCGCTTGTGTCTGTATTTTGCTGAAAAATAGGTACCATGATTTTAAAAACATCTGCCTTATTAAAAGGACAAGTGTCTGTGCCACCAAGTCTGTCAGGTTGCTATGTTTCTGTCATTCCACAGACATTTGTAGTAATACAATGCATTATATTTCTCATTTTATCTGGTGGCGCTGGAATACTTTAAAGTACCAGCTTGTGTGCAGAACTTGATAAAGGGAGTATTTTAGCAACATAAAGATGTGCTTCTTTACAAAAGACTTTGTAACAGACCGGCAGCGATTGGAAGTCAACATTATGGCTGGGTGTTCTGCCTCTCCATTGTTGTTCACCATGGCTATGGAAATCATTACTGGGTAGCATATGGAGAAATTCGGGAGTGTGGCCTCCATGTACCACCTTACGGACGATCTGACTACAATAACATCTACCATCACATGTACAAAGAGATTACTTAGGAAGATCAGTAACACTTTGAAATGGGCTGGAATGAAGGTTAAGCCTAGTAAATGTTGAAGTATTTCCATTGTTAAAGGTAAATTTGCAGATAAAAGATTTCAATTCAATGAGGAAGGTATTCCTCCTATTATTGAGTAAAAAGCCTTAGCAGGTAGTATAGTACCACACTAAAAGGCAGCAGGTCTCAAACATAAAACAGCAAATCATTAATGGAATTAAAAATATTGTTGTATGTGCTCTGCCAGGTAAATTTAAAGTGTGGTGTTTGCAGTTTGGGTTGTATGTGGCCTTTAACAATATAAGACATTTCCATTTGCCAAATGAAAAAATGTGAAAGGATAGTTAGTACATACAGTATATAGTAATCCATCACTTATCGCGGGAGATAGGTTCCAAGGCCGACCGCGATAACTGAATTTCCGCGAAGTAGGGACACCATATTTATTTAATTATTTAACGTGTATTTGGACGTTTTTAAACCCTCCCTGTATTGTTTACAACCCACCCTTTACTCTATTAATAACAGGGACAACTGCTAAGCAATATGAAATCGGTAGATAAGTTTACACTTACTGTATAGCAAAGTACACGTAGCTATATATGACGTGATGATGGTGATGAATACGCTGCGCAGTAAAAATGATGACGATGAAGGTGATAACCCCCTGAATGCAGTAGCAAGAGCACGTTAATGCTGAATGAGTGAGATGAGACTTCCTGGTTAATGCAGCACTCCGTCGCTGAGCCAATCAGCAGCACACAGGAACTTAACTGCATGCTCTGATTGGGTAGCTTCTCAGCCATCCGCCAATAGCATCTCTTGTATGAAATCAACTGGGCAAACCAACTGAGGAAGCAAATACCAGAAGTAAAAAGACCCATTGTCCGCAGAAACCCGCGAAGCAGCGAAAAATCCGCGTTATATATTTAGATATGCTTACATATAAAATCCGCGAAGTCGTGAATCCGCGAAAAGTGAACCGCGAAGTAGCGAGGGATTACTGTACAAGGAAATAGCTTGGACTTCCAGGGTCCCTAAGCAAAACTGCTTTATATGGCATGGGATTCTCTGAGCTACCACTACCCTGTTTGGCAGAAGAGTTCAAATGTGCAAAGGCAAGGTTGCAATTAATACTGTCTCAGTCAAAAGATACAGCAGTAAGAAAAGCAGAAGTTTCAGTTAAAGCAGGACGTAAATGGGACCCAGTGTTAGCAGTGAAGCAGGCAGAAGCGGATTGGAGGCTCAAAGAGGTAATGGGGCTTGTGCAATATAGTACAGCTAGGTTAGGTCATCAAATTAGGAAGCCCTTTTGCAGTAAGGTAGAGGAGGGAGAACATCAATGCATGGTGGTAGTGGCATCTCACTGAAAGCAAGGTCTGTGGCTTAATTGGGAACGCCTGGAGAAAAGGAGTCTGAACTGGAGGGAATTGTGACAGATTGAGTCTAGTAAGGTGAAGTTCCTTATTGGAGCAATTTATGATGTGCTCCCATCTCCAAAAAAGATGATGATGTGAAGAGAGGCTCACGCGAATTCTGTGTTATGTACAGGTGTTATGTCACTGCAGCACATTCTGTCAGACTGCAAATTTAGTCTGAGCCAAGGCAGATATATGTAGAAGCATAATAAAGTGCTATTATAGGTTGCCACTGTGTTGGAAGGAAAAAGGAAGGAAGTAAATTATGTAAAGCAGGGAAGCGTGATTAGGCAGGTGTTTGTTAAGGAGGGGGAGAACAATGCCCCTGTAAGCCTGGATAAACAAAATGTGAGTCAATTGAGTGTGGCAAATGATTTGAAGGATAATGTAGATCTTAATGCAATGTTAATAGTCCCAAAAGAAATAGCTACAAGTAACTTGCGGCCAGATATGATACTGTGATGAGAAAGGAAACAAGCAGTTTACTTCACTAAATTAACAGTTCCATGGGAAAGGTTAATTGAGAAGCGCATTATAGGAAGGGAGAAAGATATGCAGACGTGGCATCGGACACCACCCAGAGAGGTTGGGCAATTGAGGTAACTTGCCACAGCTTTGTACCTAGGTCAGTAGCATCTACTGACAGAGTTTGGATTCTCATCATGTCAGCCTAGGCTAGTGGTAAAAAAAAATCTGATAGGACAGAGGAGTAAGCAAACTGTTGGAGATGGCTAAGGCAACAGAATATGGACTGGGGAAAAGATGGCTTTTGTTTAAATACAACTTATGTTTTTACTTTAGTCTTAGTGTTTTAACAGTATTTTAAGTTATATAAGATGTTATTTATTTTTTTTAGATATGCATTGAATGTGTAGTTTGACAACATACATATTTATATTTTAGGATTTGATTGCTTATTTATTCATTTTTTAGGGTTTTAACAGTTTAGATAATTGTTTTAGTTAACATAAGTACAAGCATGTCTGGCACAACTCCGATCTGAGTTTATCTCAGAGGCTGCTGAGATAAGCTCGTAGTACATAGTCCATTTTGTGTGACTCTGATCAGAGTTTACCTCAGGGGTTGACAGAATAGGCACGTGTAGAGAAAAGATAAGTTCATTTTAAATTATGAGTGGTTCTAGTAATACTAAGGGGGAGATGGGGGCTAGTTGGGTTAGTTAGAATTGGCTAAGCCTCAATCACCAGGAAAGAAGGGGGGGGGCAGGGGGGTGTAAGACATCACATGCACTGTTGAAAACTTCATGGTGTCTTGGGCCTTAAATCCAGTGAAACACCATTTCAGAGAGGGAGTCCCTCCTCTTGACATCTGTGATTCTCCTGTATGACTGACGTTCAGCCAAGTCATATTGATGGCATAATTTACAATGGTTTGGATAGAATAGGACATAAGATTTTGTTAAGATAAGGCTGGGAGAAATGGCACATCACAAACATTAGCACTATTTTTATGAATCCCATAAAAATGCTATTTAACACAGACATGTCCTTTGCATTTGTCATTCCAACACTTGGCACATCACAAACATTTGTAGTGATGCATTACTACAAATGTTTGTGATGTGCCATCTGTTGGAATGACACACCCAATGCATTTTATTACTACATGCATTACAAAATACATTCCAATACACTGTGCACTGCAAATGTTAATGTCGAGATCTACGTTGATTATTTAGATATCAAACAATCTCAGATGGGTAGCACAGCTAGCTTATTTTTTATTTTAACTGATGAAACACACTCTAGATCAGGGGTGTCAAATTCTGGTCCTGGTGGGCCGCAGTGGCTACAGGTTTCCATTCTAACACTTTTCCTAATCAGCAAGCAGGTTTCACTGCTAATGAACTCCTTTTCCCTTCATGTTAATGGCCCTGTTTTTAAGGATTCAGTCCTCTAACTTGATTTGTTTAAATGGCAGACAAACAGAAATGAGATGTGAAACGAGCCAACAGATGACCAGCTAAACTGGAACATCAAACTTCAGCCAGTTTCACTCAAACCAGTTTCTTGCTGTTAATTAAAGCCATTACTGAATATCATGACTTGTTGCTGCTTTCATTCTGCCACAGCAGACTGTTGATTTTCTGTTTTTTCTAAGACCACCGTCAAGATGTTTTGGTGACCTGAGCAGACCAACATGACCGAGACCTCCACCTTTCTTTATTTTCAGGTTAGCTGGTCATGTGGCGGCTTGTTTTGTGTCTCATTATTGTTTGACTGCTCATTAAGGTAAAAGAAACAACTAAGGGGTCTGAGTCACATCAATTAAAACTAAAACAAGTTAATCGTCAGCAAAAACTGCTCACTAATTAAGAAGATGGTTAGAATGAAAACCTGCAGCCCAACAGGACCAGAGTTGGACTTCCCTGCTCTAGATCATGTAATGCTTAGCAAATTTTCTGTCTTTCATTATTAATCATTTACATTGATTCCTCCGTTAAATCGGATTTACTCTATACTTAACCTATACTAAACTAATTAAACTATAATATTTATGCATCAGTACTAATTGTAAAAGCTACACAGATAAAAGTCTTAAATTTGATACCTATCTGCATAGCATTAGAAAGGAAAAAAATTGTAATCATCATTTTACTGGCTGTGTAGATATTCTAAATGCTAATGATCGGACATTGCTTGCTGGGTTCAATATGGGCATCACTCTTCCTCCTACACTACCTTAACTCGCATTTTTCATCTATGCCGAATGTTATGTAAATTGATCTTTTGCCAGAGAACAATTATATCATTATAAATACATCGCTATTCCCAGAAGAAAAAAAGAAAAAACATATTTAGATAACAAGAACAATACGATCTCACTGTATTTAAAATAGATAACATTGATAGAAAATGCATTCTTACTAACTCTTCAAATTTTATTACCAAAAATGTGATTGGATTTATTTTGTACAAAAAATGTACAAATAATATATCAGATTTTTGAAAATTAAGTTTCTTACACAAAAAACACACACTCGTGGAATTCTGCTGTGCCACATATTTGAATGAGATCCACAATATGAAGCACCTTCAGTGTTTCATTTTTTAAAAACAGATTAAATAAATAGTATATTAAAAAGTATGCTATGTATTTATTTAAATTAGTAACAGTACAACCTCCCACCATGATTAGTTGCCCAATTAAGCTGTATCACAAAATCAACATCTCACCTCAGACATGGGGAATATGTCCATTAACTTTTCAACAAGAAAAGTATTATAGCCATAATACATAGCCAAGTCATGTTTGAGAAGGTTCAGATAATCTGACCTCTGTTTTCCAGGCTCTCTTTTTGTAGCAAAATCTACCAGAACCTCTATATTATCCTTGATTCGCTGGTAAACCATCTGAAGGTCTGGAGGTTGCGCAGGTAAAAGATTAAGTCAAGGAGAACATAATATTGCTCTAATATAATATATAAGGGCTACAAAGCAGCCAGATACTAAAGTGGTTTAATCATATTTTTTATCAACATTAGGACTTTCATCTCATGATTATGGTACATTATTAGTTTGATCACTAGTATCATTTAGCAATTGTTTCATTATTAACACAATAAGTACACCAAAAGTATTGGTACACCCCTCCAAATCATTGAATTCAGGTGTTCCAATCACTTCCATGGCCACAGGCGTATAAAATCAAACACCTAGGCATGCAGACTGCTTCTACTAACATTTGTGAAAGAATGGGTCACTTTCAGAAGCTCAGTGAATTCAAGCGTGGTATTGTGATAGGATGCCACCTTTGCAACAAGTCCATTTGTGAAATTTCCTTGATACTAAATATTCCACGGTCAACTTTTAGTGGTATTATAACAAAGTGGAAGAAATTGGGAACAACAGCAACTCAGCCACAAAGTGGTAGGCCATGTAAAATCACAGAGCAGAAACAGTGCATGCTGTAGCACACAGTGTGCAGAAGTCGTCAACTTTCTTTAGAGTCAACAGCTACAGACCTCGAAAAGCTCAAGAACAGTACATAGAAAGCTTCATGGAATGGGTTTCCATGGCCGAGCAGCTGCATCCAAGCCTTACATCACCAAGTGCAATGCAAAGTCTCGGATACAGTGTTGTAAAGAATAACGACACTGGACTCTACAGCAGTGGAGACGTGTCCTCTGGAGTGACGAATCATGCTTCTCTGTCTGGCCAAAACCGATGGACGAGTCTGGGTTTGGCAGTTGCCAGGAGAATGGTACTTGCCTAACTGCATTATGCCAAGTGTAAAGTTTGGTGGAGGGAAGATTATGATGGGGGGGGTTGTTTTTCAGGGGTTGGGCTTGACTCTTAATGCTTCAGCAAACAAAGCCGTTTTGGACAGTCATGCTCACAACTTTGTGGGAACAGTATGGGGATGGCCCCTTCCTGTTCCAACATGACTGCGCAGCAGTGCACAAAGCAAGGTATATAAAGAAATGAATGAGCAAGTTTGGTGTGGAGGAACTTGACTGGCCTGCACAGAGCCCTGACCTCAACCTAAAAGGACACCTTTGGGATGAATTACAGCAGAGACTGAGAGCCAGGCCTTCTCATCCAACATCATCAGTGCCTGACCTCACAAATGCTCTCCTGGAAGAATGGTCAAAAATTCCCATAAACACACTCCTAAACCTTGTGGAAAGCCTTCCTAGAAGAGTTGAAGCTGATATAGCTGCAAACAGTGGGCGACTCCAATTAAAGCCAATGTATTAAGAATGGGATGTCATTAAAGTTCATGTGTGTGTAAAGGCAGGTGTCCCAATACTTTTGGCAATATAGTGAATGTGTGAAACACATTAATTAAAAATATCTGAGTCATCAGATAAGGTAAGGTTTGCATTTTTAATTGACAAATATACCAATTATGCATTACTATATACATGAGTAGCACAATGGTGCAATGGTTAGCACTGCTGCTTCACGGATCAAACATCTTGAGATTGAATCCCACAGTTTCTTGTTGTCTATGTGGAGGTTGTAAGTAGTCCTCATTTCTGCGTAAGTTTTCCTGCCATAACTGGATATTCTAAATTGGTCCCCTGTGAATGTAGCTGTGTGTGTGAGTGGGCCCTGCAATGGTTCCTGCCATAAACCCCATGTTGTTGATTAGACAATGGTTCCCATGACCACACCATTATTGTTTGTCTCAACTAGTACTTCTCAATATTTCCATATAAAATAGTTTATGTTCATCCTTCTGTTATAAAATGTTTGATGATTACTTACATCTAACTGCATCCCTTTTAATAATGTTACATTTTATTTTGCACATAATCAAAAAGCTAATAATTTAGGTGAAGTATACTAATCATTACTTTATAAACAAAATAACTATACACTCAGTGGCCGTTTTGCATATAATAAAAAAGCTAATAATTTAAGTGAAGTATACTAATCAGTACTTTATAAACAAATAAAATAACTACACACTAAATGGCCACTTTATTAAGTGCTCCTGCCCATAAACATAAACAGCCAACTCCAAACAGCTAATCCTGCAGATATTTAAAAAAATAAAATGTGGATGTTGTTCATTAACTATATGACCACAGCTTTTGGTAGGTGTAACAAGCTGTGCACTTGAAATAATATAAATTTCTAACCATTCTTCAGTGTTATTCCTACATCATCATCTGCATACAGCATTAGCACACTGTTTTTCTGGTAAAAATTATTTTAGAAATAATCCATTACTATGATTAAGGACATACTGTGCACTTTTATGAATGCATTTCTTATTACCATTCAAATTGTTCAGCA
Organism: Erpetoichthys calabaricus; assembly: GCF_900747795.2. Lineage (NCBI taxonomy): Eukaryota > Metazoa > Chordata > Cladistia > Polypteriformes > Polypteridae > Erpetoichthys > Erpetoichthys calabaricus. Next base: position 96,858,333 of record NC_041402.2, on the reverse strand, counting down.
GTTTTCAATGCACAGCCCATAACATTTTGGGGCAACTATTTACATTAACAGCCAGTGCACTAGTATGCTATTTGGGGAAAGTAGAAGCTTTCATACACTGCATCAATAATTTGTGTTGCATGAGAAATTAAATTCATATTCACATATTAAATTTTCACCACTACAGCAATCCCCTTTCTATCCATTATAACATTATAGAACGCTAAGCAAAAAAACTGCTGATGTTCACATATCATATTTCACCACCCAAACACTCAAGCAACTGTCCATTTCTTTTCTTCAAATAAAATAACTATAATCTAGTATTCTTTTTTTTTTACTAGTATACAAAGATAAGCTGACACCTAATGCACAAAACATTGACAAAATGTGTGACAAAATTAATAAATCAGAAAGGCATTCTTTAAAAGGCACAGCACATCAATGATTGTAATAATGCATTACCAAACTAAATTTTATAGTCAGAAAAGTATATGTAGATAAACACTTAGGAAAAGCAGTTTCAGTGATGAAAAATGGGAAAGTCTTTAAAATACACAGACATTAAATGCACAAAGATCTGGCAGGATCTTGACGATTATAATTCTATTCTTTGTTGTCAGTATGGATTATTACTAAAAATGATGCATGGATAATTTATGGATGTTCTCACTACTTTCATGAAGTGACACTCTAAGACCATTACGGTTTTTAAAAACATGGCCAATAACACAAAAGTTTGTTTTGATTACTTTGCAACAAAATTTAAATGGACAAAAAAAGATAATAAAATGATGCTCTTTCTGAAACATAATTTATTCAATTTTGTTAAAAGTATAGCATAACAGAGTAATTTTAGTGAATGTAATCCAGGATAGTAAGAATGTTCTGTGGCATGCTCTTCAGTATAAAATGGTGCTAACAGTCACAAAGGGTGCACCATACCCTGTGGCAATTTAAATCCATATGTATATTTTCTTTTACTAGGCCTATTATGATAAAACAGATTCTTGCCATTTAATATAATGCCTTGCTGTCATGCAAATGGCTGCACATTTTTTAATTTATGCAAATAAGGGCTACTTTTTTATATCAGTAAAACCACTTAAAATAATCTCATTAATGTTTCTTCCTTTTAATCAATACAATTTCTAAACTTTGGGAGGAGAGTTTACTGAATTGTTATTTTCAAATAGTTCTTGTGATAAATGCCAGACAGCCAAAGCAGTGTTTACCAAACATATTCATAAAGGATTGACAAATGAATTGATACATGACACACTCATACAGTGAGTACACAACCACAAAAGCATGTCCTTGTCATGAATTAGTGTTATTTTGTTCTTAAAATGAACACCATGTACACTCAGCGCAGACAGACTACTTTTTATCATTACAAAAAGCAGTTATTACGTAAACTATCATAGTGAAACTATCACTAATTAAAAGGTTTTGACTTTAGTAGTTGGCTCAGTAATTAAGAGTGTGTGTGTGTGCGCGCATCTGTCTTTTTTATTGGTGCTGTATTTCAGTCGTTATTTTGAAGAGACATGCAAGAAAGAATTTCTTTGTTCTATGTACAAATGTCAATAAACTTGGACTTCTGTTCTTTGCAACAGATATACATCTTGCCTTGTCAAATGATGACTTCGAAAAAAGATAAAAATGTCTAATGAAGTGACTATAGTGAAATATAGCAAAGGTTTTTAATGGCACAACAAAAGAATTTTTTCATAAACTGCAGAATATGTCTAATTATAATAAACTCTACTAATACGTTGTAAAAGGATATTCTCTTTCTCAATCTCCTGTCCACTGGGCAAGATGAAGCGTTCTGTTTCTTCAATATTTAACTGAAGTGTGTCATCCTCTTCATTTTCCTTCTCTTGTTCTAACTGTTGACGTATTTTATGGCGTTCAGCAGCTCGTTCAATTGGCAGAAGCTAAAATTAGTGTTTAATTCCAAGAGTGACAATACAATTGGCAAAAAATAGATAAGAGGGGAAAAAAAGAAACAAATAGCATAAGAAGAACAATTATAAATGAAAACATGACAATTTCATTTAAACAATAGAAACAATGAATATGTGTATATATACAGTATATATATTATACACACACACACAATAGCTAGAAATAACTTCTCTCTTTAGGCATAGTTTTAGAAAAAGTCCACCACTTAAACAGCTTCAAAAACATAAATTGATAGTTACATCAGAGCCTTCGTGTACTTCATCTTCAGAGCTCTCTTCATCATCACTCCAAAGTTGCTGGTTGTTATCTTCATCATTCCCTTCCTCATCTATTCCATAATCATCCACCATTTCATCTGCATCACCTTCTTCGTCCTCATCCATTTCTGCCTCTGATTCCCCATTCTCTGGTTTATCTTCCTCAGATTCATCTTTACCCTCACCATCATCTTCAGAGTCTAAGGAATCTTCCTCTGATCCAGGCTCTTTGTGTTTGACAGGCCTTAGCCATGATGCATTGTCATCACTAAAGCCTTTTTTGGATATACCTAAATAATAAGAATACAGATTTACCAAATTGTTGAAAAGGCAAAATTTCTAAAACATATTTAGTAAAATATGTATTTAGCTTTCTGTTTTGCTAAGCAGAAACTAAGAAGTAAGAAAAGTCCTTTTAGCCAAACACTGCCCTGTCAATGCATATACAGTTATAACTCAAAAATGAAGGTATGTCAATATTCTTATGTATCAAAGCTGTCAGACAGCATAACTATACCCATGTATCTGAATTTATCTGTTTGAAGAAAAAGTTCATAGTTGTGCAAAATGTATTCTTAATTAGCATCCATCTGTCCTGAATTCATCCTGCACAAAAAACATTCATGATTAATATGTATTTATTTATTTATAGATAACACAGCAGTAACACTAATTTCAATCATAAAATACTTTTGCATAAAGAATATAATATAGTGTTCTAAGGAAAAAAAACCATCAAGTGAACACAGACACACAACTACACAACTTCCCTTGTTTACTTAAGTGGAAAGATACAACTTCTTCAGTGTTCCCAAACATCTCATATGATGTTACTGTATGTCCTAATAATATAACCTCTCCACAGCATTCCACAAGTGACGTCACAACAGCCTTTTATGGCAACACCACTCTCTCTCTTTCTTTATTTGTGCTCTACATTGTGCTCATATTTACAAATAAAACGTATAGAGGCGGTGCCAACGCCATTGAGTTTCTATATTCTAAATTTCTGTGGATAAATCGTTGCATTTATTAACATTATTTTTCATGATTAATATAAATTTTGAAACATTTAATGTAATGCTTCTGCACCACTTTTCATTTAAGTGAAATTAAATCTTACCAAAACATAACAGCAATTTCACCTAAAACATTACAAACTTTGAAGCATTCACACTAAGCAGAACTAAAAATTATATAGCTAGTATACAGTTAGTACTTGTAATGGCTGTGCTGCTTTTAGTTTGAGAATAAGCTCCTCATAGAGTACTCTATCAAAAGTGTATGAAAGGTGAAAGCAAGTACTGCTATGGAATGTTGCTTGTGTGTATCTATGTTATATTTTAATGTAACAGCGCTGTTTATCTATCCTCTACTTTACAATTGCATCCTTTACTTGTTATAGGAGTTAGTCAACCTGTTTTGTAATTAAAGGTCATCCCATTCCTTTTTTATTAAAAGTACAGTACCAACAAACCAAGTTAAAAATAAACCTCTTTGATTGAATGTCCATTTTCAGTCCTTCACTATGCTTTTTCAAGTTTATATTTTGATGATTAAAGTAACCAAATACCAACATCAAATAAACGTTTTTATTTACCGCGACATGTATTTATCTGTATTGAAGGCCAAGGCTCTATAGTAAATTGATAAAATAGTAATGTGGAAAAGAATATATACCTTTCTCCTTTGGCTTTACTGCTGGCACATCTTCTTTTATTTCGTCTTTTTTTTTCTTTGGTGGAACACTTTTCCCTAAAAGTCGCCTGGCAGCCCTAATGGAATAAACACTCTTTAAATGCTGTCATAAAAAATGTTTAATTGATATGCTTAAGATAATACATAGTTTAAGTCATTATTCATTACCTTTTTCTTCCTCGTCGGGAGAGTCTTTTCTGGACATCATCATCTGTAGCAAAATACAATTTTAAAACACTAACACTAATGCACACCATAATTAAAATACGTAACCTATTTAAATAATTTTACCAATCAATAAACATTTATATCAAGTACTCCTGAAGCTGCTACTGAACTGATTTTAAAATTTATACAATAGATTAAAATATAAGAACAGTACAATTAATTGCCAGACAATAACAATAGATACAAACTGAGACAAAGTATCAAGGTCAAAAGAAGTCAAATATTAAATTACATGTTTAAAATGAAAAAGACAAAAAGTGGGTTTTCTGCTTTAATGAGACCATTACAACTTAGTCAGATTTAGGCACAATTGCTTATTAAAAATGACTCATACTGTGTTGTGTTACACAGGTTTACTGTGTATGATTAGTAAAAACAGGTCATTTCCTGCTCTTTAAATTAAGACTGACTTGGTTTACTGTATATGATTAGTACAAACAGTTATTTCATGCTCTTTAAATTAAGACTGAATTTTTTCCCTTAATAAATTAACACTTAGACATGTACTTACCATCCTGCAAAAATTTACCAATCTCTGTTTCTGCTCCCTTTTGCTTTCTGGACTTTCGTCCAGGACCACGTTTCTGCTTAGTAGTGGGATCAAACTTTCTGCCCATCCCTGATGTCTGCCAATAACAGTCAAATTAATGAAGAATAGTGAGAACTACAAACATTTTCTACTCTAAAACAGTACATTGTTCTTTTACAATTGAGACTTCTTTTTGGTAATGAAGAATATTATATCAGCCATGCACACATGATTTTTATAAGAAGATGTAGCAATATATTCATCATGACAACAGTGGAATGCAAATGGTGTTTAATCAATAAAAGAGTTCAAAACTACTTTATAGAAATCAGTTTGTTGAAACTTTTAACATTCTACAATGAAAGTAAATTTTTCCTGTAAAATGTATTTATGGTTTATCATGAGAGTGATCCCTGTTGACAGAAAAATATATTGCCTGTCTGTAAACAAAGGAAACTCCCGGGGTCTGTTCCCGAAATATTAGTTAATCCTGGATCTCCTGGATCTCTGCTTGCTTTAGCACCATTTCGAGCAAGTGGATTACCTGTTCCCAGGACACCGTATTTCAATCGACTCCGGCAATCCAGGATATGTTGCTCTGGATTAACGCACATTCACAGCAAAACTTCCTAGCCCTTATGAGTCATGTGGTGGGTGCAGCAACGTGCTGTAATCAGCGCATGTTCCCAATCTCCTCCTCCTGCTTATGAGTCAAACACTGAACAGTTAATCAACCAAGGACTACAAGTCTGAGAAGCGCGGTTGGCTGGAGGGAGGGTGCCACCTTCATGCCAGCAGTGTAAGACATACTGGCGGCAGTATATGAAGATTATTTGCACATCTGATAAAAGAAGAGCAAGACAGCAGCAGCTATTATGGAAAGGGAGATGAGGTGGAGGAATATCAGTGAAAGAACAAATGCGTAAAACAGTTAATCAGTGAAATCCATGTAAAATTTTTCTGGTAAATTGTTGCATTGCACAAAATATTCCCCGGCGATATTACTTTACTTGAAATGTTATATGCCCTCAAAAAAGCATTGTATTCCATTTTTGCAATATTACTGATATAAAAAAAGTCTAAGTCCCATGGCCTACATAGAGTTGTTGTAGTAGTTACTGTGAGAGATATGGAATGTTCTCCTGCCTGCACTGAACCTTGTACTGTCCAGTTATTACATCCAAAAGAAAGTAAAAATTAATTACTGTCATGTATAAATGTGCAACAGAAGACTCAAAGTACCCAAACTTTGAATGGTAACTTACCCTATTCAGATGTTAGACCCTGGATAGTTGGCCTCAACAATAATAATAATAATAATAAATTTTATTTATATTGCGCTTTATATTTAACAATCTCAAAGTCCTACAAAATAAGAATAAATTAACAAACAAGATAATCTATAAAAATAATTTAACAAAATGTCTTTCTAAAAAGATACGTTTTTAGGTTTCGTTTAAAAGCATCAGTCGACTGTGGGGCTCTCAGGTAATCAGGGAGTGAATTCCACAGCCTCGGCGCCACCGAAGAAAAGGCCCTATCACCCATGCTGTTAAGCTTAGTTCTGGGAACTTGAAGAGTATTAGTATGCACACAACGGAGGGTGTGTGAGGAAGTATGAGAGATAAGGAGTTCCTGTAAATACAGGGGAGCAGATCCATAGATGCACTGATGGGTAAGGAGAGAAACCTTGTACTCTATTCTAACTAGTACAGGGAGCCAGTGAAGGGTTTTCAAGATAGGAGTGATGTAGCTATGCTTTCGCACCCTCATCAGGATCTTGGCAGCGCTGTTCTGAATGTACTGGAGTCTCTGGATACTCTTGCCAGGAATCCCAATGAGGAGAGCATTACAGTAATCCAGCCTGGACGAGACAAAGGCATGGACAAGCCTCTCTGCATCTGCCAAGGTAAGTGTTAGACGAAGTTTAGCAATGTTCCTGAGATGGTAAAAAGATGACTTACAGAGATGTTTAATGTGGGTGTCAAAAGTGAGTTGAGAGTCCATTTTAACACCCAAATTGGTAACAAATGTAGAAAGTGGAATGTTTTCACCAGAGAAAGTGATACTGGTGATGGTAGAAGAACGAAGATGGTGTGGTGTGCCAACTAAAATGGCTTTTGTTTTAGATCTGTTCAGCTGAAGGAAATTGAGCCTCATCCATGCCTCTATTTCCTCCAAACAAATATTCAGTGTAGATGTTGGCAGAGGAGCAGTAGAGGAGGTGGAGGTAGTCCTAAGATAAAGCTGAGTGTCATCGGCATAGCAATGGAAAGATAGACCATGTCTGCTAATGACACTTCCAAGGGGGATCATGTAAATGATGAAAAGGATGGGGCCTAACACAGAGCCCTGTGGAACACCACAGGTAACATTATGGGTGTGAGATTTTGCGCTGCCAAGGGTGACATACTCAGTTCTACCGGTCAAATAAGATGTAAACCAATTGTGAACATTTCTTGAAAGTCCAATGGTGTATTGCAGACGGTGAAGAAGAATATTATGATCAATTGTATCAAAAGCAGCTGTCTAATACAAAGCAGAAGTCATATTGCTGCCTTTTTCCTTTACAAAACCCAGAATCAAAACTACATTAATAACTATGTAAGATATAGTCTATTTTAGTTAGAATTGCTCATTAATGCCACAGTTGTTTAAATTCAATTGCACTACATGCAGCTTTGGGGAGTGGTTATTTATTGGTGGTTATTTCTTTCTTTTTCGGGAACACAGTCCGTGTCAGTGTGTGTTCTTAAAAAGTGCAGCTGGAATCAGCACATCCGACAGGACTTCTATGAACTTTGATTTTAAGACTTGATGGTCTGCTGCAGCCTCAATGCACTAATCCTTCAAGTTATTTTCAGAGTATTGGTTGCCATAATAACTGAACTGGATTTCATCAAATCTTTCTTTCTGGAACAGGTAAATCCTGATCCCATTCCAGAAAGCAGGATTAGCAAATTATCGGCAATTTTGGCTTCATGGATTACACAGTTCTAGCATAATCTGTTCTAGAAACACAGGTGTGGCTAAACCCAGGTGATCTAGAATGGAATTAACCTGATTTCCGTAAATTCCTATTTACTTTAACCAGATTTCACACTAACCCTGCTTTCTAAAATAGATCCCAGGTACACACCCTTCAAAAAAACTGGTATGTTGTTAATAAAAAAGACATCCGACAAGGACAAAATGAGAAGTCAGTGTTTGGTCAGACAAACTAGCAATTCCCAACTGAACAGTTTTTACTGAAAAGGGAGGTTCTCTGTGGCATGTGCCTTTCAATGCACACTCAATACCTGGTTTTATAACTGCAAAAGTAATACATTTCAAAAAACAAATTTTTTTTATTTAGAGTTTAAAGTGGGACTCATTATTTATCTATCGATTTGGCAATGCCGTAATTCAAATCCATCCTCTCCACTGAACTAAACTGTGTAAAATAAATAAATAGACTCAGAATGTTTCCCACTGCAGCATAAACAAATTTTCCAAATCTGTTAACAATAATTCTGGCAAACACCAAGATTCACTTATAATTACACTTAGGCAGAACTAAAAAAATTGACTGCATTTCTTTTCCAGCAACAAATCAGATGCCCTATAGTGGCCAAAAAATTGAGAATTTGTTATGACAGATGTTGATTTAATGGCTTTATATTGGCAAAAATATTACTGCAAATTTAAGCAATAATTAAACCACAAAATTTATGCTAGCCCCAGTTTCTTAGCAACCCTAGAAACCTCTTTCACACAATAAATCACTGACTGCAAAGCATACATATCTAATATGATACTAACTTTTATGACAGTCAGATAACCTTTTCATCTCAAATTTTTACAATGTACAGAAGTATAAATACTTACCTGGTATAAAAATAAATTACTGCCTTGGCTTTATATAAGCTTCAAATATTCAATTATCTCATTAATTTTAGGTTGTATAGAGTCCTGGGTGAGTACATCCCAGCAAAGACAGAGCATTTTACAACAAGCAGTTTCCAAAATATCTGCCCTGATTGCCTACACCTATATACAAAGATAACTTCCAAAAATCCAAACATGTCTTCTTCAAACAAGTTGCACCGTGTTTGCCTTCTTACAGACTGCAGACCTATTGTTTTTTTGTCCTGTTTGGTTCAGTACTCTTCCTCACACCCCACAAAAACAGTTTTACCTACACCCAATGAAAACTGCTATAGAAATTGTTTAAATTAACTGGGATTTTTGCAGTCTGCTCTCAGATTTGCAAAATTCTTGTATAAGCAGTTTTCAAGATAATTAGTATAATTTATTAAAATATACATGTACGTACATACACATTCAAAGGAATTTATAAGTGCAGATTGCACACAGCTTGTTAACCTACCAGAGCATATGCTTAAAGGTGAACAGGAAGAAATGAACACACACAAAAACAGACAGGCTTAGATCTATAAAGGTAGATGTTGTCAGAGGAATTAAGCTACCTCTGTAACAATCTATCTATGGATGCAGCTTGTTTACTTCATTTTACCCAATGCAATAGTTTCAAATTAAACAATTTTAGCTGTCCTTTTTATTGAATTTCCTGTTCATTTCACTGTACATTTGTGAACATAATAAACATTATACAAGTCAATGAACTTCAATCTATATAATTTTACAGTAGAATTAGTTGTATTGTAAAAACTTCTGTTGGGTTGTTTCCTGCAGTATCACTTAAGTGTAATTTACATGGAAGTACTGTATGATCAGTGCATACTGATCTTTTAACTATTAGAGAATTCACTAAAAATGAATAGAAACGGTTTATTTCTATTGTGTATCGCCATTACTTTCCTTAATATTCTGAGCCTGCTGTACTATGTATGACTGTACCAAGTACTATTGTCCATTTGTGATACTTTGTGCTCTTGCTGAACTAGAAACAGAAACTATTTATTATACTACTAGCAAAATACCCGCGCTTCGCAGCGGCGAAGTACTGCTATAAAATTTTAAATAATAAACTGAGGGAAAATGTACCAATAATTATTTGTTAAGGATCTCTTTGTATATCACATTGTCAGTTCGCTCCTCCGGTTGTAATATGACCAAGCTGTGGGCTGAGCTTAATCTTGAGCATGCAACGTATAGTTGGCCATGTGAAAAGCAATCTTGCCTCAAATCAATGGCAACCTTTTGTAGGGTCTGTCCCTGAGACTTATTAATTGTCATTGCGAAGCAGAGCCTTACTGGAAATTGGAGGCGTTTGAATTGAACTGGGGGATCAGAGGGTATAACGGGGATGCAAGGAATAAAAACTCTCTCCCCTGAGCCACCGCCAGTAAAAATAGTTGCCTCAATTAGGTTCTTTTGCAGGCATGTGACCTGAAGTCTCGTGCCATTACAAAGTTTCGGTGGCTGTAAGTTTCTCAGTAACATTATTGGTGCCCCAACCTTCAAAATTAGATTATGCTCAGGAGTGCCCGGAGGATTCAGAGTGTGGACCGAGCTGCAGGCTATGGACGTATATATGTACGTAAATAGGTTTCAGTTAGCGTTGGGAACCCGTGTACCAAATTTCTTGAAGATGGGCCCATTAAGTAACAAAGACCGTTGGAAAGTTCAATATGGCGGCCGACAGTGGTGTACCACCGAATTAAGTACGTACATCGGTTTCGGTTAGCACAGGGAAGCCGTCTACCAAATTTTGTGAAGATGTTGCCATAAATAAGAAAGTTTAACATGGCGGACGTAGTCGACCGTTATGACCGTCACGTGTAGAATTTCGAAATGAAACCTGCTTAACCTTCATAAGTAAGCTGTAAGGAATGAGCCTGCCAAATTTCAGCCTTCTACCTACACGGGAAGTAGGAGAATTAGTGATGAGTCAGTCAGTGAGGGTTTTGCCTTTTATTAGTATAGATGTATATGTGTATGTATACTGTATACATGTGTGTGTGTGTATGTGTATATATATATATATATATATATATATATATATATATATATATATATATATATATATATAGATATAGCTGTACCCAGCCACGCGTTGCTGTGGCTCAGTCTGGTTAAATGGAAAAGAAAGAAAAGAGAAAGCGCACGTTTCTAATATGTTAAATTTCACAATGCTTGTGGGTCAATATTTTTTGTTGTTCCATTGTGTGTGCAGAATGTTAGACTGAATAATATTGTTAAGTTCGTAGACGTCTTTGTTTTTGGCCGAAAGAAGAGCTCGTTCACTCAGCCAATCGTGATTCTTATAATTGGTTTGAATATTGGGAAATACTTTTTCAACCAATTCTTCTTTTGACGTCACTAAATTGATAAGTTATGAGGCAATGACATTCGTCCTGCGGTCAGATCAACCGGCACCTTTCTGTTCCCAATTTCCAGATTTCTCCAACCCCGTTATTGACAGTTTGCATTATTTGATCGTAAATGCCTTTTTGCTGAAGTGTTAGCTTAGGAATATTTGATTGCACATACGACAAAAGATCACCCGTGTCGTAATTTTGTTCACGACGCAATTCTACATCGAACGAAGCAGGAGCAGATCGATTCGATGATGGCATTCCCAACTGATTGAGAACTTTGTTCGCGATTTCTAAGCACAAATCTTCAATCATTATCAACGCCTAGTTGTAGATTTCTGCTGTGCAATCCATGTTTATATTTGAATTTTACTTGTGTATTCGACGGAAAATATCTTCAGCCAAGTGCGATTTATATTTCTCCCATAACTGTGTTGGAGATGAAGGAGAGCAGGCGGTCAATATGATTGCAAACAATGCACGAATTTGATTTGGATGTGACGTGTTGCACGCGTCATTAATGTATACATCCCAGTGTCGGTCGTTCTTCAATAAATTCAGAGCTTGACATGCACTTCGGAAAGTGGCATGTGTAACGCCGTTGACAATTCTCAATGGCAGGAAAGACGTTGGACCGGGCACATTTACCAACAGCATGTGAACAAAGAAGCATTCATCTTGATTGGGATGCACGGTGTACAGTCTGCCTATCGTAGTTTCTTTGAATATGCCAGGTTGTCCGTTGACTCGCTCTCCTCGTTTGCGTTGTTCAAATGATTTTCTACTCGCATTCCATGTGTAATACGTAGGCACTTCTGAATACAGCAGTGTTTTCACAAACACGTCATTTTGACATAACGTAAAGAAAGCAGTTAACATTGTAGCTGATGGATTCAGGGCTATTTGGTGCACATTTGCAGCTGTGAAATAAACGTGTTGTCCATTTTCTAGAAGTACTGCTAAGTGAACAACATCTGGACTTCATTCATGTATGGGAAATGAAAGAATTCGCCATACAGCTTCATTGCTGCTTATGTATCTTCCAGCCTAATACTGTGCGATTTCATCGATATGTATGACCGCATTCCTATCACTTCTTTCTGGTTGCACGCCAAAAACTGCTATGTCGCTGCCATTATTCACGTACTTACAAATGTATTTGATCGAAACATTGAAATAGAATCGTAGAATATTTAGTATAGCGTGTGTTGCTTTTACGTCCAACAGATGGCGCTGTGTTTTCAAAAAATGCATGTTGTTACCTGTCACAGGTGTGACATCTATATAATATGTATATAGAAACACGCGCGTATTCGAATGCAACGTTGTGTCAAAATTTCAAAGCAATCGGTGAAGAACTTTCGGAGATTTAAGGTTTTGAACAAACGAACATTTACATTTTTATTTATATAGATGTATATATATATATGTGTATATATATGGTTTTGGCAGCCAAGCGCTTTTTTTCCAACCTAGAAGACGTCTCTTGAGATCCGTTTAATCGCCTTATTGATTGCATGTCTTCCAAGGTAGTTTCAATACCCATGTCCTGCACCGAGTCATCTCCCCTTTTATTAGTTACTGTGTTAGTGGCCGTACTTCGTACAGGTCACTGAACGCACTGAATACTTGTAACTGGTGTCGCCCGTTGGCTACTTTCGACAGGGAATGGAAGCAATTGTCGAGTAACAAAAATTATTTTTAAGTGATTTCGCATTGAAGAAATAGTAAAAACTTGATCACTTGGGTCAATACCTAAAGAAATACACACAGCAAATGCAATTGAGAATACAGTAATCCCTCCTCCATCGCGGGGGTTGCGTTCCAGAGCCACCCGCGAAATAGGAAAATCCGCGAAGTAGAAACCACATGTTTATATGGTTATTTTTAGAATGTCATGCTTGGGTCACAGATTTGCGCAGAAACACAGGAGGTTGTAGAGAGACAGGAACGTTATTCAAACACTGCAAACAAACATTTGTCTCTTTTTCAAAAGTTTAAACTGTGCTCCATGACAAGACAGAGATGACAGTTCTGTCTCACAATTAAAAGAATGCAAACATATCTTCCTTTTCAAAGGAGTGCAAAGCAAGCAGTCAAAAAAAAAATCAATAGGGCTTTTTGGCTTTTAAGTATGCGAAGCACCGCCGGTACAAAGCTGTTGAAGGCGGCAGCTCACACCCCCTCTGTCAGGAGCAGAGAGAGAGTTAGAGAGAGATAGAGAGAGAGATAAAAAATCAATACGTGCCCTTTGAGCTTTTAAGTATGCGAAGCTCCGTGCAGCACAGCATGTCGTTTCAGGAAGCAGCTGCACACAGCCCCCCTGCTCACACCCGGTCAGCGCAAGAGAGAGAGAGAGAAAGTAAGTTGGGTAGCTTCTCAGCCATCTGCCAATAGCGTCCCTTGTATGAAATCAACTGGGCAAACCAACTGAGGAAGCATGTACCAGAAATTAAAAGACCCATTGTCCGCAGAAACCCGCGAAGCAGCGAAAAATCCGCGATATATATTTAAATATGCTTACATATAAAATCCGCGATGGAGTGAAGCCGCGAAAGGCGAAGCGCGATATAGCGAGGGATCACTGTACACCAGAATCTGTATGATTTAATTGTTGCTGTGCGTCTTCTTAAACTATGGGAGGTTTGTAAGGAAACAAAGCATGTTGATCTGCTCCCATTTCATTTTACAGTACTCTACGACCCGGAACTGATCTGATGTTCATACTAACCCTGCTTATGGCTTATGGCTCCGGGGCGATCACGCCTGAAATTACCAAGCGTTAGTGTTTATGGCTGTGTATTGGAACATCCAAATCCTGCTTCCTCCTCCTGCTATTTGCTATCGCCGCTCACCTATGCTACCATACCCGCCTGTCCTACCGGCTGGTTTTGCTGTGCTGCTTCTACACTGCTATCAGCTAAGTATCACTCACTATTTTAGCGCTTTAAGTACTGAGAAAAGCGCTATATAAATGTAATGAATTATTATTATCCATCCAACCATTTTCCAACCCGCTGAATCCGAACACAGGGTCACGGGGGTCTGCTGGAGCCAATCCCAGCCAACACAGGGCACAAGGCAGGAACCAATCCCGGGCAGGGTGCCAACCCACCGCAGGAATTATTATTATTTATTATTAAACACTAAAGTACAAAAACGAAGTAGAAAGTAACACTAAGACGCAACACCACCGGGAACACCGGCACACCGCGTCTACTAAACACTAAGAAACACTAAAGGAAAAAATACTATTCAGTAAGTACCGCGTCTACTAAACAGTAAATCAGCAAAGGAGAAAGGACTAACCGCATCAGCTACGGAGCTCAGCTCGGAGCGAAATGAAGTGAATGAAATCAGGTGAATGGTAGGGGAGATGATCACGTGACTCCAACACCCACATTAACTCTCCGTCCCTCCACAAACACACAAACACAGCCACACGGATCTCAACTCTCCTTTATATATATAGATAAGGTATAATAGCAATAAACTGAACTGAATTAAATCAAAATGAAGTGAGCCTGACAGTTTCTGCATGTCTGCAAACAAATAGATAATTGCATCAGTAGAAATAAACATACTGTAATAAAGGCAAATATAAAGGAAATAATTAATGTGTATTCTTCTTCCAATGTTGCAAGTTTTGCATTTAAACTTCATCCTAGCATTCTCACACAGAACTGTGAATCCTACTACTTTCATTTATCAATTTATTTAGAGTGTCTTTCACAGAGCCATTGTATACACATTTCATTATGAATTAATTTTACAAATATTTTTTAACCACTAACACAAAAAGGCCTTATGTGCTTCTGCTCACTTAGCCTGCTTCACACAGTACACCGCCTGAAGTCAGATATACAGTCAAAGTAAAAAGTATGTGAATCCCTAAGAATTACATGTACCTATATTTATGTCTAATTCCCATATGAAACATGGTCATATCTTCATGTCAGTCACAATAATGAACAAACACAATATCCTATAACTAAAGATACACAGATTTTCAGAGAATTTTTACCATATTGAATAAATCATTCAAACTGTGAAACTGAAGGTTGGAAAAAGTAAGCGAACCCTGAGCTAATGACTTTTTAAAAAGCTCATTGCAGTTAGAATTTAGCACACCTGGAGTCCATTTAATGAAACGAGTTCAGTGGTGTGGCCTAGAATTTCTTTGATTGCTAAAAAAAACGCTATAAAGTTTGAGTTTTTGACAAGAGGCACATCCAGATGGGAATCATACCTCTCACAAAAGAGCTGTCTGAAGAGCTACGATCGAGAATTGTTAATCTACATAAGGCTGGAAAGGGTTACAAAGTCATCTCAAAGATTTTAGATATTCATCAGTCTACTGTTAGGCAAGTTGTCTATAAATGGAGACAATTTGCTATTGTGGCTACTCTGCATAGAAGTGGGCGCCCTGCCAAGATGACCCCAAGAGCACAACGCAAAGTCAGCAATGAGATAAAGAAGAACCCCTAAAGTGACAGCAAAGGACTTGAAGAAGTCATTAGAACTGGCTAACACCTCTGTTCATGAGTCAACTGTACGTAAAACATTGAACAAGAAAGGAATCCATGGCAGGACACCAAGAAGGAAGCCACTGCTATCAAAAAAGAACATTGCTGAACGCCTGAAGTTTGTAAAAGAGCACTTGGACACTCCACAACAGTACTGGGAAAATGTTTTGTGGTGTGATGAAACCAAAATTGAACTATTTGGGAGGAACAAGCAGAACTTCATTTGGCATAAAAAGGGCACTGCATATCAACATCAAAACATCATCCCTACAGTAAAGTATGGTGGAGGGTACATCCTGATTTGGGCCTGCTTTGCTGCATCAGGGCCTGGACAGCTTGCCATCATTGAGGGGGAAAATGAATTCACAAGTTTATCAACAAATTCTCCAGGATAATGTGGGGGTGTCTGTCTGTCAACTTAAGGTCAGAAGAGGCTGGGTGATGCAATAGGACAATGACCCTAAACATTGCAGCAAATCCACAGCACAATGGCTTCAGAAGAACAAACTCTGCCTTTTGGAGTGGCCCAGTCAGAGCCCAGATCTCAATCCTATTGAGATGCTGTGGAATGTCTTGAAGAGAGCCATACACAGAAGACAACCAAAGAATATGGAAGAGTTAAGGCAGTTCTGCAGGGAAGAATGGGCTAAAATTCCCCCCGCATGATGTGCAGGTCTGATCTGCAGTTACAGGAAGTGCCTGGTTGAGGTCAATGCTGCCAAAGGAGGGTAAACCAGTTATTAAGTCCCAAGGTTCACTTACTTTTTCCACTACCACTGTGAACGTTGAATGCGTTTGTAAAATAAAGACATGGAAGAGTAGATTTTTTGTGTGTCATTGGCTTAAGCTCAATGTGTATATCAGTACCTGTGACTTACATGAAGATCAGATCTCTTTTTATGACCAATTCATGCAGTAAACCAGATAATTCCAAAGGGTTCGCATATTTGAATGTATTTAAACAATCCTACTGAAATATGTGCTTGAGACACCATTTTATCTTTTGTGGCATAAGGAAAATATAAAATGTCTTTTGAATCAAAGAATGGATTTTGCTATGATGACTTTGGCTCACCTCTTCAAATGTCTTTGCTATATTTGAACTTAAGAGGTTTAACAAATTAAACTGTTCACTTCATCAAGCTATTTTTTTAGCTACTAGTTAAGATGTTGAAAATCTTACCAAGATATTTTTAGAATTTTGTAATGGTTTCTCCTTCAACTACATGACTAGATAGTTTCCAGATTCCCATAATCCACCACATGAAAAAGTGCTTCCTTGCTTCAGTTTTAAATGTACTTCCCTTCAATTTCAAACAACAGCATTTATTTATATAGCATGCTTTCATACAAATTATGTAGCTCAAAGTGCTTTATAGAGAAAAAAGAAAAATATAAAAATAAGAAATAAGATAAAAAAAATAAGGCAATACTAAGTAACAGAATAAAGTAAGGTCCAATGGCCAGCAGAAAAAAAAAAAAACTCTAGAAGGCTGAAAAAAAAATCTTCAGGGGTTCAGAGGCCACGAGACCACCCACTGCCCCCCAGCAGTGTCCTCAAGAAAGAGATTTGCTATTTATTTGAAAGAGTACTGCTGGATCCAATTTATAGTCACAGGGAAGTGAGTTTATTTCATGAAAATTTATTTCCATATTACCAGTTTTGGTTTCCTTCTACCAATAGCACTTTGAGTACTGAGAAAAGCGCAATATAACTGTAATGAATTATTATTATTATTATTAAAATTGTGGTTTTGTTTCAGATTGTTGCCTGCTTTCTTCTCAACAGTTCTGTATTTAAATACTTGCTTATTTATTGACTGCGCTTTTTGATACCACCTTGAAATACAGCACTTGTGAGCAATCTATTCACACTAGATTTTCAGAGGAAAATAATACACATATTTGGTTAACTTTGTGCAACTTCACTTGGTCTCCAATTTCTAAAAATCAGTCTGTCATTCATTGCTCTCTTGTAACTACTATGCATAACACTCAACACACAGCTTACAGAAACAAAAACATTTTACGACAGAATTTCCTTTATATATAATAATAATAATACATTTTATTTATATAGCGCCTTTCCCATGCTCAAGGTACTTACAGAATATAATAAAGAACGTCAGAATATACAGTATATAGCATTGTACAAACCAGATAAATAAATAAAGAAGATTAAGACAGTAAATTCTGAAAAAAAAAACAGACAACATAATTGATGGTCTAGCACACACATACAGGTTACATTAGCATCTTGACAGAGAAGAAAACTGAGAGAAAGGTAATAAAGTCAAGTAGAGCTAAAAGCCTTCCTGAACAGATGAGTTTTGAGTTGTTTTTTAAAAGAATTCATGGAGTCAGCTGACCTGATTAATTTTGGTAGGTCATTCCAGAGTCTATATCTTGTTATATAGCTTTAAAATGGCTACAATTAAATGTGACATCTTACAGAAGTTACAACAAACAATGAAGTGTTAGAGTGGAAGAGACTATAGATATCAAATCAAGCTAACACTGTTCCAAAAAGAGAGTGTTTATGCTGCTAAACTGAGCAAAACAAAACAAACATTACAGATATTTCCATGTTCTGCTATGTGAAACCATTCTACATATTAATTGAGCATTTTATAGGTTAACTGGAAGCAAACATTTTTTATTTTACTTGAGGATATGTTTATCTTCACTTGTGCTTCACAGAATGGATGTACTTCTTTTTTTTTATTGATTTTATTAAAATCAAATAACATTCCATACAAATAAATCAAGTTTTACAAAAATAGGTTTGAAACAAATCAACCCCCACACATGAGAAAGACAGCTAGGCCAGCAGAGTAAAACTTAAAGCTAGTAAATATATGTAAATAGATAAATGGAGTAAAAGAGAGGAGGGAATCCGTTTCCTCAATTTAAATGCTTATTCTAAAATGTTATTAATTAGATCCTGCCAGGTTTTGAAAAAGTTTAGTACTGTACAGATCCTCTAAGTGAGAGTTTGATTTTTTCTAGTTTCAAATAGTATATAACAGTTACCCACTGACTTTGAATAGGAGAGTTAGGATTCTTCCAGTTTAGCAAGATAAGTCTACTTGCCAATAGTGTAGTAAAGGCAATCACAGTTTGTTTGTTTGTCTCCACTTTAAGCCCATCTGGAAGAACACCAAACACAGCTGTTAGTGGATTAGGAGGGATTGTGACACCAAGGCTGTCTGATAGGCATTTAAAGATATTGGTCCAAAATGATGTTAATTTGGTGCAGGACCAAAACATGTGGCCCAGTGAGGCCAGAACTTGATTGCAGCATTCACAGGTTGGATCTTGCCCTGGAAACATTTTGGACAATTTTAAGCAAGAGAGATGTGCTCGATATATAATTTTGAGTTGAATAATTCTATGCTTTGCACACATGGAGCTCGAGTGGATTTTGTGCATTGCTACCTTCCATATTGAGTGAGACATCCTTTTCCCACTGTACTCTTGGATCTTTGAAAGAGAGGGACTGTAAAATGGTTTTGTATATTATGGAATTGCTGTCTGAGTCCTCAAGACTGAGCAATATTTTTTCTGGCACAGAGGTAGGTGGGAGGTGAGGAAAATTGGGCAGGTTCTGTTTAACAAATTTTCTGATTTGATGGTAGTGAAAGAAATGTGTTGCTGGAAAGTTAAATCTGGAGTGTAATTGTTCATAGGATGCAAAGATGTTGCCTGTGTACAGATCTCTAAGTGATTTAATCCCGAATGTTTTCCAGACATTAAAAACTGCTTATGTTTGAGAGGGTGGAAAAAGGTGATTCTCATATAGAGGTGCCACATATAAAAGCTTCTCTTTCTTAAAATACTTCCTACATTGGTACATTGGATGTACTTCTAACCAAAAATTTAATTGTGTAAAACACATTACTTTTAAATTCAACCTCTTAATATTGGAATGAATTTCCACTTTTAAACTACAGTATATATATATAAACACATATGAATAGGCATAAATCAGAGGACAAAAATAAATAATGCTAGAAATATGCAATTATTTCAGAAGACAGCATATATATATATATTATATATAGGAATCTGATATATATAGTTCCAATATTATATAAATACAGTATAGAAGAAAAACTAAGCACTACTATTTAAATAGTACCATTTACTTAAATACTATTTTATGCCATTATTTTGTGTAAAAACTACACATTTATTTGCATAACAGTAATATTTGTTAAAAGTTAAATATAACTCTGCAAAAAAGCACTAATCCTACTAGTGCTAGTAAACAAGCATGAATCCTATATTTAAAACTACACAGATGCACATATTTTAATTTAATATCAAAAAATAAATTAAACTAAAATAATATATAAATAATGCATGTAAACACCATATGAATGTATCTGACAGCTTAGCATCAAGAACAGTAATAGCTTAACTAGCTAGAAATCTTTCTGCAATCAAAATACGAATTCTAAATTCCAGCAGAGTTTTAATTTTGATAAATTAAATTATCAAAAAAAGTATTGATAAAAAAGTATTGAAATAAAATAATAACATAATAAATACTTGATTCTGGACTTTTTACAAGTTCCGAACTGGATATGTAGGTTTCACGTGTTTATTGGAAGAAAGGCGAATTTTAAAACGTCCGGAAAACTGAGAAGCCCAAATTTACTATTACGTACGATCATAAATGTATACCAACACCAGTTAGTTTGGTTTTGAAATTGTCAGCAAATCCTTTATAATATAACTCAGCTTGAAAAGTGACACACTTCGATCGAACCTAGCATTAGTTTCTACTTTGTGATATTTATTTGGTAAAAATGTATTGCATATACTTTTATCATCAGGACAAAAACAATAAATACGGTTTCCATCAGAAACATTTTTAAGTAAACTTCAGTAAATCCCAATCACTTTAGAAAGAATTATAAACAGAATTGAACTATCTTTATGAAAACCGAAAGCAACTTTTCTACATTCTAAAAAGAGCTTGATTATATACTAATAATGACATTGGTTTAAGGAAAATGTTTCTGAATGAGAAACATAAGCAAATAACACATCATTATATAATATACAATAAGACTCTATATTATTTAACTGTGAGGTTTGCAACCACATTTACGTAAATGAGACCCTTGGCAACTACATTGTGGATAATTAGATCGACTTTATTTAAACTGCAGCAGATAAACAAGGAATACTATCTTGATATTCCCTCATCCCTTTCCCTTTATCTCGAAAAAATGGTAAAAGTAACATCCTACCTATTTTCGAACCACCGAAATCTGCTTGAGATACAAATCCGAATAACTAACCCACGTGGGGAAAAAAAATCAACGTCGATTTACGGCCAACCCTAGCCAACGTCACGTGGAACGCATTCTGATGACGTAATCTAAATGCGACGCAAGGGAAACTACTCCGTTACAGTATGTGGTTTTTGAACGGGAGCGTCATTCCGTTACGTTTTACAGATAGTGTTTGAATTATTCTTCCTATTGATTCATTAGATAGATAGATAGATAGATAGATAGATAGATAGATAGATAGATAGATAGATAGATAGATAGATAGCACTTTAATTGTACAATTAGGAAATTAAACTTTAACAGAAGCTCAAAATATATAAATATAGTAAACAACAGCCTCCTTCAAACAGACAAACATAAGACACACAATAGTTCTAGAGGTTTTGGCATCTCATTAACATCTTTCTTTTAAACGTTTTTACGACATTTTTCGTAATTCCACAGCAGATAAAAAGATACAGAAAACAATGTTTGCCGTGTAAAAAGTATGCAGTTTAACTGATACAGGTTAAAAAGTAAACGTCTGTAGTAAAATCAGACAAATTTAGCTTAACACGTAAACACACTGAAAAGCTGTGTTTCACAGCACTGAGCACGGAACTCTAAGCCACTGAAAAAAGTAATTTGTGTGCACCTAATTTTAGCGAGCTAAAGCTGTAAAACGAACAAGGTGTGGTCCTGAGTGAGCATAAAAGGATCCAGAATATGTATTAAAAAGCAGATGAATGAAGAAAATCCAACCATCGAATAATCAGAAAGGTTTGCATATGGGGTTTATTGATTTGGAAAAGGATTTTGAAAGATTTCCACGTTAAGAGGTCTTGAGGTGCATGAGAGGGAAAAGAATACGAGAAGTATGTGAGGATTGTCCGGGATTATGTACTGTACGAGGGAGTGAGGACTCAGTTTAAAAGTAATGCTGGGGTAACAGACAAGTTCCCAGTTACAGCAGGTCTGCACCATGGATCTTCGTTCATTCCTTAGTTGTTTGACCTGGTTATGGATGTGTGACTTTTGGGATTAAAGATCAATCCTGGTGCCTGCTTTTTGAAGATTACATTGTGCTGTGTATCACCGGAAAGGAGGAAGTGGAAAAGAAGTTGGAAGAATGGTAAAGAGCTTTGAAATATAGATGACTGAAGATAAATATGAAACAGACAGAATATGTTTAAATGTCTAGGACCAGTGGTAGCCCAAAATGGAGAATTACTTGCAAAGATAACCCACAGAGTGCAGTGTGGGTGGAAGAATTAGAAGAAGGAACCAGGATCAAAGCATTAAGCTGAAGGTTAAAGGTAAGGTTCTAAGACACTGTTAAGAGCAACAATGAGGTATGAAGCCTAGACATGGGCAGTAAAGGGAGCAAAGGAGAAGTTGGAAGGGGCTGATTTTAGACTGTTGAGATGGATATGTGGAGTTACAAAAAAGGACAGAATAAGAAATGAGACAATCAGAGATACGACAAAAGTAGGAGAGATGTCTAAGAAAATACAGGAAAGTAGATTAAAGTGGTATGGACATTTGATGAGGAGAGAGATAATATGTGGGCAAAAGAGTGATAGGAATGGAAGTACAGGGAAAAGGAAAGCTCTTCAATATGTTTGTTGTTTTCTGCCTACCCACCAGCTGACAATCCATTTTATTAATGATCAGTAAGATATTAAAATTTGTATGGTTATAGGACTATTTTTCTGTCTGGACTCATAACTAAAACTGTTCTTCAAAAAGCAGGTTTAAGAAGGTGAAATCTTCAGTCTTGCACCTTTGTTATTGCTTGTTGCTCACCTAGTCCTGAATATAGTTATGTAACAATTGGTCCATCTCAGAAGAAAACAATGCCCAGGACATGCTTGCTTGCATAGCCTGCCCTAAATGTTGTTAAACAGCTTTACTGTGGATACAGACAGTTAGGGCAAATATTTCTGTCCAGTTCCTGCAGGTGCCCTCACTGTAAATGTTCAAAACTTGCCACTGCTCCATTCCTAGGGTGGATATTGGACATACTGTACACCAAAGCAGCTCTGGCATGTGCACTGCTAGTCCTGTGAACTGCCAAAACTGCAGCAAGTGCCAGCCAGGCTTTCTTGTGTTGTCTTCGGATATGTGGTCATTTGCACTAAAATGACAATAAGGTTAAAATTTGAGTGTAATCCAGGATATTTGTGATTTACTAGGCCGTATACATCACAAAAGACAGCTTTGGATTGCTGCTTTAGATGATCTCAGACTGCCCAAATTTGCAAGTGTGGCATGTGAACCTGAGCCTCACTCTTGATTGCTTCTGATGGTAAAATCCCAGCCAATGCCGAAGAACTGCTGAGCACATGGCATGTTTTGCTCATGATTGTATGCTGCTGATTAGTTTCCATGGTTGTTTTAAAATGTGTGTATTTGGCAATACATGTCCTTGTTGTCCTTATAAGTTCTCTTTGCGAAAATGATTAGACCCTGACCAATTCTCTTATTTTACCGAATAACAAATCGTACACTGAAAATTAATTCTCTATATAAACATGGATGTCATTCAATGGCCCAGTCAAAGTCTTTATCTCAGTCTGCTGAGAATCTATGGCAGCATTTGAAAACTGGCATACACCAGTGTTATGCAACAGATCTGAACAATCTGGAGAAAATCTGCCCAAAATCACTTATGAACAGTGAGCAAACCTGGAATGTACTTACCCAAAAGTATTAGAGCTATTATTGCTGCAAAGGGTGGGATTGAATACATATGTAAAGAGAACATTTCCATTTTTCCTAATAATTATTTTTTGGCTAAAGCCATTATCCAAGGTGACTAACAACATTTGAGATACAATTGGCTAAATTTATTTTCTTTTTCCATTTGGAGCACAGACAGGTGAAGTGATTTACTCGTGGTCACAGTGTGAGATTTCAACCCACAACCACAAGGTTTGCTTTAATACACCACTCTATAATATAAAAGAATGTTACATTAAAAAAACGAATTACAAGTTTCAGTGCTTTTCTCAATGGTGAATTGATTTTTCTAAATTGGTCCCTGATGTGTATTGTCCTGTCCTAGTATTGTTCCTGCCTTGTGCCCTATGTTTGCTGAGACAGGTTCTAACTTCACCTACTCTGGATAAGCGGTTTTGAAAGATGGATAAAGGAAAAGAATACATTATAAAAGGAAACGAATTCATCTGAACAAATACATAATCCTTTTATGGAACTCCAATCACCATTAGGTGGCAGCAGATACTTATCTGCGCAGTTCCCGGATCGATTACGTCATAGAGGGTATGCAAATTGAGCTGCCGAAGTGTGTGCTATTTTATTTGTCTAAAGCATGTGTCCATCATGCGTATTCGCTTTTTGATTGGTAACCCTAAGGATGTGCATGTTAGCCAATCGGCGAAAGCCAAAAGGGTATAAAAATCATGAAAACGGTCCAGTATTGTTATTTCTTTTAGCTCGTCAAAGTAAACGATAAAAATGTCGGGAAGAGGTAAAACTGGGGGGAAGGCTCGTGCAAAAGCTAAGACACGGTCCTCTCGTGCCGGATTACAATTCCCGGTTGGCCGTGTTCACCGTTTATTAAGAAAAGGTAATTATGCTGAAAGGGTCGGTGCCGGTGCTCCTGTTTATTTGGCTGCTGTGCTTGAATACTTAACTGCGGAGATACTGGAGCTGGCTGGAAATGCCGCCCGCGACAATAAGAAGACTCGCATTATTCCTCGTCACCTGCAGCTCGCTGTTCGAAACGATGAGGAACTGAACAAACTGTTGGGCGGTGTGACCATTGCTCAAGGTGGTGTACTACCTAACATCCAAGCTGTACTCCTACCCAAGAAGACCGAGAAGCCTGCTAAGAGTAAATAAGTGACTGCATTAATTCTATAAACAAAGGCTCTTCTCAGAGCCACCCATTTTTCGAAATGAGTAAAATCCATTTTGTATTAAACTGTATTAAGTTTGTATATTTTTGTGCATTTGTTAAATTTGTCCAAAACTACTTTGAATTAAAGATACAGGTTGAGTATTTTGTATAATGTGACTGAACGCTGCTCTTCGCAATGTTACAGGTTCTTGCCGATTTAATTTTAATGGGGAGATTAATCTTACTGGCTCTTATGGGTTGAATGTAACCCATTAAAAAAAATGTCACCTTTGAAAAATCACGTGATTTTCCAAGTATAGGACGTACGTTTACTCAGGTGATGCAATCCTGTTCCTGTAATCCTCTGTAAAGTACCTTTGCTATCTATGCTTCAATGTAAATGTATTTCATGCCGACGCAGCTAGCACAAACGGCGAGCAGGACTTAAATTTAAAATAACCGCGCCATTAGTGGTAGTCAATGTCACCTGCCCCGCCAAATTTAAATATGCCAATCGTCACCCAGCGGTAGGAGTGTTTAATCCGCTCGCGCAATTTCAACCAATGAACTTTGTTGCCTGTCTCGTTCTTCCGTGCCGAGAGGCTTGTCGGACTACAAAACAAAGCACTGTTCACGCAAAGCAGAACTGTTGGGTAGCTTCTTGAAAGCCTTCCTTTGAATTGTTTTTCATATGGGATAGCTTT
This sequence comes from Erpetoichthys calabaricus, assembly GCF_900747795.2. Classification (NCBI taxonomy): domain Eukaryota; kingdom Metazoa; phylum Chordata; class Cladistia; order Polypteriformes; family Polypteridae; genus Erpetoichthys; species Erpetoichthys calabaricus. The sequence goes on along the minus strand of NC_041402.2, from coordinate 96,833,007 downwards.
AGTGTCTGACCAGATCCCCTGGTAACGAGACCTACTGCAGTCTGTACTGCTCTAGACAAGTCGATCGGTTGTTAATCTTTCAAAAACCGTTGACATGAATTTTATACCAAATGCTTTGGAAGAAATGTCTATCGATGTACTTTAGTCTAGTATACATAAAAGGCACTACTTGACCACTTTTTTCCGCCTTTAGTTTTCACTTAGTAACTGCTCCTTTTCCAGGGCAGACACCTTCACACTTCTACAGCTGCAATGAGTTTTAATATGGACTGTATGCAAATTATGGTCGACAAGAGAACTCGCATTTAATTGGTCAACGTTTGTGACGTTGAAACTTTGAATGTAACCAATGGTCTTTAACCCGTAGCCGCTTCGACAAAAGCAAATATCTATTAATTCAAAATCCAGATTTTTCCACTTTAGTTACATAAAGGAATTACTATAGCTAAACCCAACCAGTACCTCTTACCAAGGATGGTTAATACACAATATTAGTTCACTTAAAAGGATTAGCTCTTTTATGACCGAGTGGGCGGCCCTTAAAAGGGCCTTTGGGTTTAGTTATGTCGTTTTTGAACTTTATCCTCCGAAGCCATACAGTGTTCGTCCCTGTCTCTTTAGCGCATAGACAACATCCATTGCGGTAACTGTTTTTCGCTTTGCGTGTTCCGTGTAGGTGACAGCATCCCGTATAACATTTTCCAGAAACACTTTTAACACCCCACGGGTTTCTTCGTAAATCAAGCCAGATATACGCTTCACACCACCTCGACGAGCCAAACGACGAATTGCTGGTTTGGTGATGCCTTGAATGTTATCTCGAAGGACTTTCCGATGACGCTTTGCACCTCCTTTTCCCAAACCCTTACCACCTTTACCTCGTCCAGACATCTTATAAAACTTCTAAAAAGCTTTAAAGAAAACACACACCCGCCGCAATACTAAACCAGCAAACAAAAATTTACGGGCTCGGGAGCCTTTCTTATAGTTAAAGAGCGGACCTAAGTGAAATACACATACGGTTATTAAAGTACTCTGTACGCCTCCCAATGGCATGTTGCCAATGTGACAAACAACACATCAACCTTAAACTGCGCAAAAATGTTTCATTTATTATCGGAAGTAATTTTTTTTTTTTTCGAATGTCTTAGGAATGGAATGAGGAAAGAGCTTCATATGTACAATGCGAGTTCACGGCATAATTAAGCTAACAGTTAAAGGAGTATTCCCAGTAAGACAAGTAAAACCCGGAATTATAATACTTTCCTCTTTTTACAAACGGTTTGGTTTTCTGTTAATTTCTAGCGTAACCTATAGACAAAAAGCTTTTTTTTTCTTTTTTCCTTCCATTACTTGTCAAGGTTAGTTATACGATATATGCAAATATAAAACGCAATATAAAACAATACTTCTGCACATTAAGTTATATTTTCAGCATTACCTTTGGTGAATCTTTTATTAAGAACAACATTCATTTTTAATGATTAAATAGAGCAGGCAATTTCCTTGACGTTTCTGTTAATGCACCCTTTTCAAACGACACCATGTTATTTAAAGTTTTTTTTTTTAGATTAAATTATTTTGAATTTGCACATAGTAATTAGATTATCTTTATGTTAGATTATCCTTATGTGAAAGATAGCAGAATTACTTACGTTACATGCCAAATGAGGAATGCACATACAAAAAAGACGTGGATATTCACACCTAATGTTAACTTACAAATAAATTTTATAAAGAATCTCTGAGCTATTTTAATAACCATGTGTTTGTACCTAGATCATATTTGAAGATCATCACCATAATAAAAAGAAGTCAAAATTGTAGTAAATAGCTTTATGTAATAGTCGTCTAGTTACCGTGCTAATCAAAGTGCATCGCACCCTCCCGTCACAACGCCCCATTAAATGCTGTTAACATCCCGTTTTACTTAAATTGTCACGGTGATTCAAAACTCATTTATATATTTTAATAAATATGTATAAATATAAATACATATTTAAAATATAGATTTATAAAAGACGTAGTTTTTCAATTTTGATCCAAGATATATTTAATTTTTTTGTTTTACCTTGGGAGTTGGCTGGGACAATGTCGGACAACGTAGGCTGACTGTAGCATTTACTACAAATACCCCCAAAATGTTTAATTTTTTACATATGTGACTATAATTGTTAAAGTACAAATAATAGTACGAGGTTATAACGTAAATTAAATACTGATTTAGCTAATATTTTAGTTTCCTAATAATATAAATTCACTCTATACTAACAGATAAGAGCTCGTGTTCTGCTCTCAGTTGTGTTAACTTCACCTAACATAAAGCTTTATAACTTCATCGGTTTTGAAACATTTTTTTCAAAATGCCACAAAAGTTAATCCTTACATTCCCCACCTTAAGTAGATATAAATAAAACCACAATAAAATCAAGTTTCATAATTTTATTTTAAAAAGTATCAACGAAGAGCTGAAAAATCTGTGGCATTTCAGCAGGTCTTTGTGTGGTTTTGTATTTATCATTAACAAATCTTTAACGTAAACAAGAAAATCTCTCAGAATTCATAAAAACACAAGGGTTTTCTATCGGAATATTGGATTTGTTTTGTTTCCAGGTTTTTATTTTGAATGAAAAACTATAGTTTTTTAAAAGGAGAAAACACAAGAGAAACAGATTTCCCGAGCCAGTAAGAGACAGAGAGACTGATTGAGTCTATAAGGTTCTCATGTACCGTATAAACTCCAGCCCCCACCGCACTCGACTCACTGCTGATTTAGCAGAGTTCTTGTTTGTGTGTTTTGATTTTATTACGTGCTTGTTTCTTCTGTTAATTTTTTTTATTTGCAGAATGGCTGAAGTTGCTCCTGCTCCTGCAACCGCGCCTGCTGCTGCGCCAAACAAAGCACCGAAAAAGAAGTCGTCGGCCAAACCTAAAAAGAGTGGTCCTAGCGTGTCAGATCAGATTATAAAAGCTGTGTCTGCCTCTAATGAGCGCAGTGGGCTTTCTCTTGCCGGGCTGAAAAAGGCATTAGCTGCGGGTGGCTACGATGTCGAAAAGAACAACTCTAGAGTGAAGCTTGCTGTGAAGAGCTTAGTGGGCAAAGGTACGTTGGTGCAGACTAAGGGTACTGGTGCCTCTGGCTCTTTCAAGATTAACAAGAAACGGACTGAGGCTAAAGAGAAAACTGCCAAAAAGAAGACTTCTCCTAAAACTAAGAAGCCAGTGGCAAAAAAGCCAGCAGCGAAGAAGCCGAAAAAGGCCGCAGCAAAGAAACCCGTGGCTGTTAAAAAGTCGCCCAAGAAAGCAAAGAAGCCTGCAGCTGCTAAGAAAGCTACGAAGAGCCCTAAGAAGGCTAAACCAGCTGCAGCAAAGCCGAAAAAGCCAGCGAAGACTGCTAAGAAAGCCAAGACCACGAAATCTAAAGTGACCAAACCTAAGACCGTGAAAAAAAGTGCTGGTAAGAAGAAGTAAAGCCTTGTTCGTTATGCTTATACCCAACGGCTCTTCTAAGAGCCTCTACATTGATAAAAGTGCTGAAATTCAACCGTTGCTTATATTAAGTATATGAAGTCCATTGTGAACTGTAAAGTTGCCATGCTTTGGGGCTGAGGAAGAATGCGGACTTCCGAAAAAGGACTATGTATATATTTTAAAGACAACTTTATTTTTAACTAAAGCCCTAACAATGTTGACCTCAATTTCTTCCAGGTCTTGCATTTGACCAAACTACCAGTTTTTACTAACGTTTTTCCAACCGAATTTTTTTTTTTTTTTTTTAAATGAAGTAATGCTTTTTATTGTGGAAACCTCAACCTATGCAGTCTGGTGTGTGGGTTTTGTTTTGCATGTGTAACTGGTTTTTCTTTTTGTAAACTTGGGTGGCTTGTGTGTATCATCTGACTGCAGTAAAATATTTAACTGTCAAAAGGATTTGGGAGTTGTGTAGTCAAGTGTCTACTTAACACATGCTGTCCTTTAGCTAAACTTGATTTATGCTATTAAGCCACCAGGAAGAACAAGATGAACATTCTTCAACCCTTTTCCAGTGTGTACTATGGGCTAGCTTATAAAACTTTTTAAAGTGAAATCGGTCTTTCTTACCCCACCCTTTATTTTGTAATGTGTATTCTACCTTGTGGTGTTGCTGAATAAATTATACATTTTCTGTAATCCTAGTTGGCTGTTCTTATTTGCCCTGAACTTCTCACTAAAAACCTGTCTTGGTAATGTTTCGTTTTTGTATGCCCTGTAAAATTGGCACATGCTCCCAACCAACTGTCCATATGCCACAGTCCTTGGCTGGTTTGCTGCCTGTATGATTTTTACATGTTCGGTTTGTGTGTAAACTCCAAGGTACTTTGTCAGCTGTGGGTATACTGCCTTGAGTACACCAAAATTTGTGTTTGACTTGTTAACATTTAAACTGGTTAAATAATTCAATTTCCCTAAATATAGTGCACATGGCTGCAAAATGCTTGGCACTTTTTCTAACAAAATTGCTGGGTTTTAGCCTAGGAGTAACATTTTGTGTAAATGCAAAGTGGACAGCTTGGTTCTGAAAGGTGTTTTTTCCTCCTCTGTAGTGACTCGAGTAGAAATGACATGGTGGGTGAGGGGGATCTGTGTGTAATTTTCATCCAAATAAAGACAATATAATTTTGTAGCAGTGGCTTAGTCCATCACATTGCAGGGAGGTGCACATTCATCTGAACTGAAGGTGAAGCAAAAGCCTGGTGTGGATGGGAATCCACCAACAGTAGGCACAGAAGTAGACCTATGAGAATGGTGAGGGGAAATTAAGGTGAGTGAGGATTTATGCAAACTCCAGGAACTGAACTGGGACCTGGTGGTGAGAAGCGGCAATGTTTACCGTTGTTGATCAGCAACAAGGTCTCTGTTTAAAAGTGATTAAAGCTCCTAAATTTTAAGCCTGGGAGGGTACAGATTTTGAATCAAGTCTAAAGTGCATAAGTTTAGTTGTGGAAATGAAGCAATCGAGTGTTAATTTTGCAAAGCAGAATCTGGAACCTTGCTACAATGGGGAAAAATTTAATTTAGAATGTGCACCACATGGTCAGTGGTATATAAGAAAAAGAGCAGTTGGCCTCTTAACTGTATCCACTTGACAAGTTTCGTGCCTCCCTGGCAGCATGAAATGGTCTTGAATGGGGTGCCAGACTATTGCCAGTCATGTCCATCTCTTCTAGAGTTGCCAATTTGCCTGCATGTCTTTGAGATCAACAAAGAATGTGCAAACGTCACATAAGCAGCAGTCTGGAGCAGTGAACCCCTGTGCTTACTGCCATCACAGATGCTCTTCCTTAAAATGGAAATTGATTTTGTAGGTGAGGTTCTGCTGATATAACACAGTGCAGTCTTTTCATTTGATCATCTCGAGTATTGTAACCATGGCAAAAATAAAATGATCTGGGTGAGTAAACTGGGATCTGCTTTAGGTCATGTAGCTATATGACTGCCAGGGAGCCTATTGTCATCCCCAGCACAATGCAGTTATTTCAGTTGGATATAGTGCTAGATCTTTAGTCAGAAGTGTACAAGAGTGAAGAGCAAAGGTACAGGACTGTCCTTGTGCTCCATTGTTGCTCATCACCTTGAGCCATAATTTAAACTATCACACAAGAGTGCCCAAGGATCACCTTCCTGGCTCGGACAAGGAATGCAATATTCTACAGGGGCAAGAGGGGGAGCCACCGCTAATGAGATTGTCTCTTTTCTCCTCTGTAGCTCTGTGAAGCCTCCCAGTGAGGGCACTTGCAGCCCACCTCTTCTGCTCAGATCGATATGTAAACTGCGCAAAAAAAAAATTACAGGAACACTTTGAATACACATCAGATCTCAATGGGGGGAAAAAAATCATGCTGGTTATCTATACTGATACGGGCTGTGATAAGTGTTAGGAACGAAAGGATGCCACATCGTTTGACAGAAATGAAAATTATTAACCTACAGAGGGTGGAATTTAAAGACACCCTGAAAATAAAAGTGAAAAAATGATGCGACAGGCTAGTCCATTTTACCAAAATTTCATTGCAGCAACTCAAAATCATACTGTCCAACCAATATGCAGCACATTCCTACTCTTTGGCAGCATGATCAAAAGGTTATCAAACAGAAATTCAATACAAAGAGCTCAAGCAAGAATACCCTTGACACATTTTGGATATTTACTTGTAACACAATATTGGATATCTCCTTTTACTCCAGTAGACTGTTTGTAAGGCCATTTGATGAAAACATCAGGTGAAGCAACACAAACAATGTCAAGAATGTTGGCATTAGCAAGAAGAAGTGAACCAAGCTAACAAGCCTCCTGTAACTGAGTTTGATTGTCTTTCCTTTTAGTTGTCATCAAGTGAAGAAGTGGTCAGTGACTCCAGTTCACACTGCTTGGACTGTCTTCTTGGAGTTTGCACAGCCTCCTCATATTTGTTTGGTTTAAAGTTAGTGTGTTAAGATTTTTGGCTACATTATAACTCGGCACCCCAGAGTGTCACCATACTAGGCATCAAACGTTTAGCTCTGTCATAACTAATTAGGATAGGCCTCCATGATCCTGGTGAGGAAAAAGTCAGGTGAAGAAGAACAGTCTCCATCTTACAAGATCCTGCTTACCCCAACAGGATGGAAAACAGTGCAGAAATCAACCCCAAATGGGATGGATGTTCATAAAAGGTCTTACTCATTCAATTTGTTAGGTGGGAGGACAAAAATAAGGAAAGGAGAGACTCCTTAGTATCTGGAGCAGTGGTCAGGAACTAAATCAAGGTCCCTAGAGCTGTAAGGCTGCACCGATGTGCATTATGCCACTCAACAAAAAACTGATAACTGAAACAAAATTAAGTGATGAAAACAATCTTCATCAACACTGGCATTTTCATATCATTTACAAAAGTATTTCCATCCATACTAAAATGACTGAAAGTGCATTTGACTAATCATCCACCTACACTGGGCATGGGTGTAACATAGACGTCTTCAACTGGGCACACACTTTGCTGTTTTGGCACGATCTTAAGCCTGCTTTGCATTCTCCGAATGATGTTATGAATCGGCTAGAATTTCAGCTTCATCGGCTGCCATTTCGCATGCAGTATGAGAAGGATTGTGATTCCCCGTCATGATTGGGCTATCACATGATCAGAAGAATTTTTGTCATGTCATAAATTTCATTTCACTGTCTTGTACAGTGAAGAGTCTATACAGTTGATTTTCTGTTATCGCCATCAAATTTTGCGAAATTCATTGTGCAGCAAGTGTGCATCGTACATGTATAGTCTGAGCAGCCATGTTGTGATATGTCAATCCAACCAAATGTGGTCATGTAGTCTGAGCACATAGCTGACTGACGACTCTCTAGGGCAGTGTGAGTAGTTGCTTGATCCTGATTTCTAAAAATTGCACAAAATGCAATTTAGGTGCATACAGGTAAGCAACAGTGGCGATGGAAAGCAACTCTTCTTTTCTGAATATGTCTCAATGTTTCCCCCATGGTGTGTGTCCATTCAGGGAATGAGAAATTATAATGTGCAGGATCCAATCAGTTAAAAGCCACATAATAAACACAAACCAACGAGAGAGAGAAGGAGTCTGTGTGTTTTCAGAAATCTTTGTTTTTGCCTGTCTAGACTGAAACAAAATGCTGGTGTTTCAAAAGTCTCTGGCTCTGAGAGTGTTTTCAAAATAGTTTGATTTTGCAGGTTGAAAGCACTGGCAGGCTCCTCTGCTTGAGACCTAAATATGTTTAATTCTCAGAGTGTGATTGTGTAGGAGGGTGGCATGGTGGCGCAGTGGTAGCGCTGATGCCTCGCAGTAAGGAGACCCGGGTTCGCTTCCCGGGTCCTCCCTGCATGGAGTTTGCATGTTCTCCCCATGTCTGTGTGGGTTTCCTCCGGGTGCTCAGGTTTCCTCCCATGGTCCAAAGACATGCAGGTTATGTGGATTGGCGATCCTAAATTGTCCCTAGTGTGTGTGTTTGTGTCCTGCGGTGGGTTGGTGCCCTGCCCGGTATTGGTTCCTGCCTTGTGCCCTGTGTTGGCTGGGATTGGCTCCAGCAGACCTCCATGACCCTGTAGTTAGGATATAACGGGTTGGAGAATGAGTAAGAGAAGTGCTGCTGTCTTTTTTGTAGTGTGGAGATCAAAACTGTACACAATATACTTGAGATGCAATCTCACTACTGCATATACATATTATATAGTCTAAACCCAACGTCCTTTGATTTATATTCAAGAGTTGTTACAATATAACTTAAGTTTAAAATTGCTTCTGCACATTGCCTAAATGATGAGAGTGTTGTGCCAACATAAACCCTGAAATCCTCTTCAGAGGTTGTTTCCTGTACCTCAGTGTTTACCCTAACACTTTGTGAAGTGGTTAAGTTTAAAGGAAGAGTTTGTCACAAAGAGATTCTTATTTGGCATTAGAACAATCTGGACGAGACCAGGCCATTCAGCTCACCAACTCTAGCCACTTAATTCTTCCAAAATAACATCAAGTCTAACTTTGAAGGTCCCTAAAGTCCTAATGCCTACCACACTACTTGGCAAGTTATTCCATGTGCTTATGGTTCTCTATGTGAAGAAAAACCTCCTAACGTTTGTGCAAAATTTACCCTTAGGTTTCCAATTATGTCCCTGTGTTCTTGTTTATCTCATTATAAAGTAACAGTCTCGATCCACTGTGCTAATTCCCTTCATAATTATAAACACTTCCATCGTGCCAACTCTTAATTTCCTTTGGCTTAAAATGAAAAGGCTCAGCTGTTGTAATCTTTCCTCATAACACATTCCCTGTAGTCCTGGAATCAGCCTAGTTGCTCTTCTCTGGACCTTTTCAAGTGCTGCTATGTCCTTTCTGTACTCTGAAGGCCAAAACTTCACACAATATTCCAGATGCAGGCCACGCCAGTGCATTATAAAGCTTAAGGATAAACTCCTTGGACTTGTACTCCATACATCATGCTATCTATATTACTAAACGACAGTTTAATTTATGCACAGACGGCGGACGCACCGAGGCGCATGCGCACAGCGCCTCGGCGCCCCAGAGTCAAACCCAACGGCTTCCCAGAGTCAGTAGGTGGCGCCCAAACAACACAACCTGTAAACTACACTTGTCTAATCCACTGTGCCAGGAGTCAGTGTGGCATATTTGGATCACATGACGGTAATTCAGTATTAAAAGTAAGTTGAAGTATGATTCCTAACAGTAAACAACGTCTACCTAACGACACAGCCACAGAACAACAAAGACGAGACCGCATAGATAAAAACAATACACGGAGACTCCTACAACGTGCTTCAAAAACACCAGACGCAAAGAAGTCACGGTTCCACAATGAAAGAGCTGAACTAACAGAAATACAAAAACGAGCCCGTATGGATAGACACAATGAACGATGGCGCCCACAACGCTCTTCTGCAACAGCAGAGGCAAAGGAGTCACGGCTCCAAAAAGAAAGAGCTCAACGATTAGTAATACAAAAACGAGCCCATATGGCTATGACCTGTAAACTAAGCCTGAGGTACAGCGTGCACGCCAGGTTGTACAGTATATATGCACAGATGCCAGAGGCAACAGGCAAGTCGTTCACACTACCACCGCTGCCAAAAGCGAGACTGCATGGATAAAAACAATACACGAAGGCACCTACAACGCGCTTCTGAAACACGCCTCATGACTAGCAGAATCGTACGTCAATGTCGCCGCCATACTGTGAGTGGCACTGCTGTGGAGTGAAGTGGACGCACCCACCCTCCATGATATTTCATCCCTCCAAATATCGGAGGGAACAGAAAGTGATTGCCATTCTTGGATTTGTGATTCCATTCTTTTCAATGGCTTCTGAACACTGTCTGGAAGTTGGTAGTGTCAAGTCCATTATGACTCCTAAATCCTTCTCATAAGGTATAATTACAATTTATAGATCTCCCATTGTGTATTCATATCTCACATTTTTACATCCCATGTGTCATACTTTACATACCTTAAATTTCATCGGCCACAAATCTGCCTAAGCGTGTATGTTGCCCATGTCTGTCTGTAATGATTCAACACATTCTAGATTATTGGCCAATCCACCTAGCTGGGCATCATCTACAAACTAAGCCAAATTATTATTTACACTAGTCATTTAGCCCGTTACAATAACGGGCGCTAGAACAGTAGTGCATAAACATTAGTAGGAACAGTCTATATTAAATGGCAAGGGACTTTGACCTCATTCTTTTTGTTGGTCGTATTTTTCTTTCTTTCAGCCTTTCTTTTGTTGATGTTTACTTGCTGAGCTGACCGTTCTTCGTGGGCTGCCGCCGTGTATTGTGTGTCTTTAATTTTCTGTGACAGTAATACTGTCTTGTGCGTCCGCTGGCTTGTACGTCCGTAATATACCTTTAATTTTCTCTGGTGGTAATACAGGCGTGCGCATCGGTAATATGCCTTTAATCTCCTCTGACAGTAATACTGGCTTGTATGTGGCTGTAATATGAGTCACTGTGTTGTGTACCTTTAATTTCCTCTCGCAGTAATACTGGTTTGTATTTCCATAAAACGCCTGTAACTTTCTCTGACAGTAAAATCTCGCGTCGCACCGTGCCCCGCGCATGCACACTTCACCAGAAGACACACACACACGGACACCTGGACGCACACAGGGATTTTATTAAAGAGGATTCCTATCCTAATCATGTATATATATCAACAATAGCAGCAGCCCTAACACTGAGGACACCACCCTTAAAATCACCAATTTCAGATAAAATTCCTTGCACCATAACCCTATGCTTCAAGTGTTTCAGCCAATCTTGTACCCTTCTGCCTATTCTGGTAAAAGCAGAACTCCTGGCTTCACTGTTCATTATCATTCATCTTACTAATTACAAAATTATCCAAACATTATGGCAAAGAGTTACGATCAACACTCACCTTGACACTGGAATCACCTAAACCAAATGTCACATTACATGACTTATAGTCATAGGGGATAATAATAATTCTTTGCATTTATATAGCGCTTTTCTCACTACTCAAAGCGCTCAGCAATTGCAGGTTAAGGGCCTTGCTTAAGGGCCCAACAGAGCAGAGTCCCTTTTGGCATTTACGGGATTCGAACCGGCAGCCTACTGATTATCAGTGCAGATCCCTAGCCTCAGACTTGGGATCTCAGACTTGACAAGAGCTACTGACCTCATTGCCAGAGCATGTCAGTTTACACAACTAGAAATCGTAGAGCATGCCAAATTAGACAACTGCATGACGACTTTCCAGCAGTTTCACCATTTCAAGTTATCGTGAGCTTGTCCCTTTTTTTGACGTGCTGAATGATGGAGGCTTTTCCTATGCAAAGGATTTAAAGGTGTAGTGAGTCTGATGTAATCTCAGTCCTCCTTTGTTATGTTAGTATACATAAAACATTAGGCACCAGTCAGACAAAACTCTTCTGTTTGTGAGATCCAAAACACCCATGTTCCTTATTCCTTGTCTCTACATTATATTTCTGTGTGAGCGCTCATTAGTTAACAGCAATCTCATGTACAAACAGCTTGTCCAAACAACTTAAGATTTGATTTTATCGGGGAGAGTTGTGGACTAGTTGGACTGAGTTACTTGGTATGACCAACTATGTGACTGTTGATCACGAGAGTGTGCCACGACTGCTCCTGAGTTGCTATGATTATGCAAATAACATCTACAACTGAAAATCACTGGAAAAACTATGTAATGTGTAGTAGCCTTGAGAGGATGATCTAGTAACTGCCGCTACATTCCCATAAAACATCCTGGACACTTGGAGATGTCATCCCAAAGACTTCTAGGTTAGGGTTAGGGTGACTGGCTTGTGTGTGTGTGCCACCTTGTCCAGGGTAGATTCCTGCCTTCCATTTTGATGCTGTCATGATACCTTCTGACTCCTTACAAGTTTGTGTCACATTGCAGGAATGATTTCTATTATTAGTTTTACATGCTGGATTTTCATTTTTAGTGTTCCATACACTTATTATTTGTATTTGCATTAATGCTGATGCAAAAATACACTACATTGAATGTGCTTAATGTTTTTTTTCTTTCTGCCCTTAAATAACTCAAGTCATAGTCTCAACAGTGCATCTTCTCTCCACGTTGAATAAATTTACATGACTGGACAATCCAAGATCTAAGACTTCATCACAGAACATGTAGTAGGTTGGTATTCTGCTGCCTCATAATTCTAAGGTTTATCAAGGCTATATTTCCAACTTTGTAAGTAATTTTCATTGCCGCAGACCTAGTTTTTTTTTTTTTTTTTTTCCAATCGACAGTTGCTGGACAGGGCCGACCTAAAGCTACTCCAGTTGCTTGCACAGAGGCAAGCTTCCCCATTAGGGGGATTAAGCCTGTGAAGTTGAAGGGCTGCAGATGATCAAAACGCTCTCTAAAAATACACATTGGATTTTACAGCTCTCTCACCATTTCGGAAGTACAGCTGGTAGGAACCCAGCTGTAGAGCGTGGTGTTTGCTTTCTCCCACCTGTTGAACGTTCCCTAGGAGGCCACATCCTGAACTTTTGCAGAGTGCCTATTGATTGTCATTAATCTCAGCTGTCAAAGAGCACAGCTGACTGAAATAACCAGATCAGGGCTTGCTTGAGGGAGAACTGGGATGATAATGGGCTTATTCTTCTTCAGGTTAATCACGGGTTCAGTTTTCTCATACAGCTGTCTGAAGCTCACTTGCTTGAGTGCATGTGCATGCACTTCAAAACTTTAAACTAGGTTGTCAGACGAGCTGGTGGCACACAAAGTGATATTAAAATGTACAGAGGGACCAGATGACCCATATGGTTGAAGGCAATATCAGAAAGAAAGAAATTAAGAACAAACCAGTGGAAGTATCCAAATGTTAATTAAATAAATGTGAACAATTCTGATAAGATACTAGGTGTTCGAAAAGAATAGGATGAAGTTTTGGGTTCCTGATGCATGTGTAGAAGGGAATATTGCAGATCCACTTGAGGCTGGCATGACAGCTTAATTAAACTATGAGACAATATGTTCTCTCCCATCACACAATACTTTTAAGGCATAGGAGTCTCTGGAATTGTCAAAAAGAAAGAGTCTTTATGGCATCTGGGACATGTACAGCAGACCAGCCTACATTTAGTTTGGCCTAATGGGGGTGTTCAATGTCTGAGAAATTGTGTGGTGTAAAATCTTTGAGAATTTTTGAAAGTACTTGAATTTTAATAAATTCCTGCAGCAGACCTAACTTTGTTTTTGACATGATTACTTTTACACAACTGAGGTGCCAGACAGGTCAAACTGCAAACATAATAACAGCTTAACCCAAATCCGTCCTGGCACCCATATCAATCACACTGATATGCTGATAACAGAGGAACAAACTAAGAACAAGAACCAGTTGAGCTTGTCTGATGAAGTTTCTCATCATGATAAGATTTAATCAAGTGTCATTGTCTTCTGAAGATTAACCATCATGAGTACACAATATCACAATTGTGTCATACTGTTAATTTGTAACTTTTAGTGAATACATGAAGTACTAGGGTGTTGTACCGTGTTAGCCATTATGAATGTAGAGCAAAATGACACCTTTTATTGGCTAACTAAAAAGATTACAATATGCAAGCTTTCGAGGCAACTCAGGCCCCTTCTTCAGGCAAGATGTAATACATGATAAATAACTAATCTTCTCTTGTTTAACCATCAGTTTAACAAGACATTGATTATATATACAGTAGTTAAATAAAAAAGTTAAACGGTGAGATTAATAACACTGAAAAAATAAACAACCAATAACACTGGAAACTCTGCTAAAATTGATTAAAATGGGAAGACAAACCCACACAGTCTTCTCAATGAAGCTTATTCAACAACATATCCCTGCCTATCATTCACAATAACTCTTCTAGTACTAGGACCTTCTCAAACTTCAGGGGAAGGTCTGTGAGGTCTCTCTCTTTTACCCAGCCACCCTTTTTAGGTGTGTTTGGTTAAAATGTGTTATGCACCCACTATTGTTGTCGTGTCTGTTTGTTCCCATGAAACAACTTGGTTCCAAGTGGACCAATATTCGTTGAAATTAGGTAAACATACTCCAATATATTTGTCAGGAAAGTTCAATCTTGAATTGAGATTATCTCAAAGAGTGTGCTGTACAACCTTTTTTTGAAATGTGCCTTCTTGTTCTGTCTTTTTGGTCTTTAATTTCTCCCTCGCTTTCGATGATTTCATTTGTTACAGTTCTTGCTTTACTTTATTCTCCTGAATTATCTCTACACTCTATCGTGTAATCATCTGCTCCGGCACAGTAGTTGCCAAATTTCTTCACGTTTCTTGGTGAAAGTCCCTAAATTAACCCCTTTGATTCACTGGGATTTATCTGTATTGTGGACTAACAAAGCATTTGGTGTACTCTGATTTTGCTCTTTCACTTGTTAAATCCTTTATTACCAGAAATTCACAATGCAGTGGCTCAGTTAACTGGATGGTGTGATGTGTTATGGCACAGAAGTTGGGAAGGGTGCCATCTGGGTTTGTCATTTCTTCTTCTTCTTCTTCTTCTTCTTGCTGCTCCTGTTAGGGGTTGCCACAGTGGATCATTTTCCTCCATATCTTTCTGTCCTCTGCATTTTGTTCTGTTACACCCATCACCTGCATGTCCTCTCTCACCACATCCACAAACCTTCGCTTAGGCCCTCCTCTTTTCCTCTTCCCTGGCAGCTCTTTCCTTAGCATCCTTCTCCCAATATATCCAGCATCTCTCCTCTGCACATGTCCAAACCAACAAAATCTCGCCTTTCTGACTTTCTCTCCCAACTGTCCAACTTGAGCTGACCCTCTATTGTATTCATTTCTAATCCTATCCATCCTCGTCACACCCAGTGCAAATCTTAGCATCTTTAACTCTGCTACCTCCAGCTCTGTCTCCTGCTTTCTGGTCAGTACCATCGTCTCCAACCCATATAACATAGCTGGTCTCACTACCGTCCTGTAGACCTTCCCTTTCACTCTTGCTGATACCCGTCTGTCACAAATTACTCCTGACACTCTTCTCCACCCATTCCACCCTGCCTGCACTCTCTTTTTCACCTCTCTTCCACAATCCCCATTACTCTGTTGATCTCAAGTATTTAAACTCATCCACCTTCGCCAACTCTACTCCCTGCATCCTCACAATTCCACTGACCTCCCTCTCATTTACACACATGTATTCTGTCTTGTTCCTACTGACCTTCATTCCTCTCCTCTATAGAGCATATCTCCACCTCTCCATGGTCTCCTCAACATGCTCCCTACTATCGCTACAGATCACAATGTCATCTGCAAACATCATAGTCCATGGGGATTCCTGTCTAATCTTGTCTGTCAACCTGTCCATCACCATTGCAAATAAGATAGGGCTCAGAGCTGATGCTGATGTAATCCCACCTCCACGTTGAATGCATCCATTGCTCCTACCGCAGACCTCACCACAGTCACACTTCCCTCGTACATATCCTGTACAACTCTTACATACTTCTCTGCCACTCCCGACTTCCTCATACAATACCACAGCTCCTCTCAAGGCACCCTGTCATATGCTTTCTCCAGGTCCACAAAGATGCAATGCAACTCCTTCTGGCCTTCACTAAACTTCTCCATCAACATCCTCAGAGCAAACATTGCATATGTGGTGCTCTTTCTTGGCATGAAACCATACTGTTGCTCACTAATCATCACTTCACTTCTTAACCTAGCTTCCACTACTCTTTTTCCATAACTTCATGCTGTGGCTCATCTTTTTTATTCCCCTGTAGTTACTGCAGTCCTGAACATCCCCCTTATTTTTAAATATTGGAACCAGTACACTTCCTCTCCACTTCTCAGGCATCCTCTCACTTTCCAAGATTCCATTAAACAATCTGGTTACAAACTCCACTGCCATCTCTCCTGAGCACCTCCATGCTTCCATAGGTATGTCATCTGGACCAACGGCCTTTCCATTTTTCATCCTCTTCATTGCTGTCCTTACTTCCTCCTTGCTAATCCGTTGCACTTCCTGATTCACTATCTCCACATCATCCAACCTCTTCTCTCTCTCGTTCTCTTCATTCATCAGTCTTTCAAAGTACTCTTTCCATCTGCTCAACACACTCTCCTCGCTTGTGAGTATGTTTCCATCTTTATCTTTTATCACCCTAACCTGCTGCACATCTTTCCAGGCTCAGTCCATCTGTCTAGCCAATCAGTACAGGTCCTTTTCTCCCTCCTTAGTGTCCAACCTCTCATACAACTCATCATACGCCTTTTCTTTAGCCTTCGCCACCTCTCTCTTAACCTTGCGCCTTATCTCCTTGTACTCTTGTCTACGTTCTGCATCTCTCTTACTATCCCACTTCTTCTTTGCCATCCTCTTCCTCTGTATATTCTCCTGTATTTCCTCATTCCACCACCAGGTTTCCTTTTCCTCCTTCCTCTTTCCTGATGTCCTATGCTGCTTAACTACACTTTCCCCTTCCACCACTTTGTAGTCTTCAATCTCCTTCAGATCAACTCTTCTGCATAGGATGTAATCTACCTGTGTGCATCTTCCTCCACTCTTGTACTTAACCCTATGTTCCTCCCTCTTCTTAAAATATGTATTCACCACAGCCACTATCATCTGACCTTCTTCATTCCTCTCCTTGACACCATACCTACCCATCACCTCCTCATCTCCACTGTTCCCTTTACCAACATGCCCATTGAAATCTGCTCCAATCACCACTTTCTGTCCCTTGGGTACACTGTTCATCACTTCATCCAACTCACTCCAAAAATCTTCTTTCTCACCCATTGCACACCCAACTTGCGGTGCATATGCACCAACAACACTCATCATCACACCTCCAGTTTCCAACTTCATAATTATTACTCTGCCTGACACTCTTTTCACCTCCAAAACACTTGTAACATACTGTTACTTCAGAATAACTCCTACCCCATTTCTCCACCCATCCACACCATGATAGAACAATTTGAATCCACCTGGCCTTACTCCCCTTCCATTTAGTCTCTTGCACGCACAATATATCAACCTTCTTTCTCTCCATCATATCTGCTAACTCTCTCCCCTTACCAGTCATACTGCCAACATTCAAAGTTCCTACCCTCAGTTCCACTCTCTTTACTTTCCTCCTCTCCTCCTGCCTCCAGACACGTCTCCCCCCTCTTCTTCGGCCAACAGTAGCAAAATTTCCACCAGCACCCTGTTGGCGGTCGTTGTTATCCCGGGGCTCGACCGATCCAGTATGGAAATTTGTATTGTTGTCCGCATATTGATTTGGCAAAAAGTTTGGCAAAATTTTACACCGGATGACCATCCTGACATAACCCTCCCCATTTATCCGGGCTTGGGACCGGCGCGAAGAAACACACTGGTTTGTGCATCCCCTGTGGCTGGGTTTGGGTTTGTCATTTCTTATAACATTAATTATTGCTGTTGCATGTTCTTTATTCTTTGATCATATTAAAACAAACACAAAAAGAGATAGCTGTGAAATTAGATTTATGTGGAAGTAATGTAAAACCTTCCAATTTCTCAAAATTTCATAGATTACCAAAATTACTATTATAAGCATGTAAAGAACAAGTAAGAAAAATCCCAATGAGAAAAATATTCCTGATAGTATAAATAATTCTGGTTTATGAAGCTTCTGCTATCTAAAACCTGCATTTTGTAAAGGCTCACTGTGCCACCTCATGCTCCATACTACCATCGTCCATTAATAGATGGAAACAGTAGAACAGAATGTTCAACAAGGCATAAGGCACAGAACCAAACAAACCTAGAGACTGGGCCAATCACTAGAAACTATAACTGGACCCCTTAGATCCTAACTTATGAAAATTTCCAGTAAAGAACAGCCAGATGCAAGGATAACAATATCTGATCCAAGGACCTTGTGGGCCAAACTATAAAAAAAAAAAGAAAAAAAAAGTGGACAATGGCCAAAAAAACACCAACATTCTGATGAGTACCGAACATTGTCAAGACTTAACAATTATTCTAAAGTTAAATCTGTTTCTGGAGAAATTACTCTTACAACTTGATCTCAAAGGAAGAAATAACACAGTACTCGAACATTACCTTGGTACAAGGACAAAATGTATTATGCATTAGCATGGGACTGTCAAGGAAAGCATCAGAACTATTTGAAGCCACATAACTTCCAGACACAATTGAGGACAGTCAACCTCCAAAAAACCACCCAGCCATTTGTTAAGATAAAACAAATATGTACAGTAGTTCAAAATTTCAAAACTTAAAGCAATTTTTTTTTTTTAACTATAAAAAAGACACTTTTTACTGTACCAAAATGTCCTTGGAAATAAATTACATTATAATGAGCAAAAAGGCTTCTTGTTTGTGAATTCCAGGACTGACTAGGGAGATTGCTCTTCCAACTGACCAGAATTGTGTTAACTGTAATAGGTTTGAACATTCAGAATTTTGATGTTATAGCAGTAAATATTACAATTATCTCCCAAATTTGTGCTTTTTTGATATGCTACCCAAGAAAGGCATAGGCTAACAATAGTGATCGCGTACATCATTGATTCATCATAACCATTTTAAACTAACTTCAATGCTGAAATAAATGCCCAAAAATATTTTTCAGATTATCAAAAAAATGTAATCATTAAAACATGTTGAATTTTAACAAAGCAACAGTATTGTGTTAGGATGGACCTGTCAGACTAATGGCTGCATGTTGATAATGAAACGCAAGTAGGAATTTCATGGTTCTCTGGATATGTGACCATTTAGTTTATATTACCGGTATATAAAGCTCTACATACCCCAATCGGCCACAGCATTAAAACCACTGACAGGTGAAGTGAATAACACTGATTATCTTGTTACAATGGCACCCATCAAGGGGTGGGAAATATTACACAGCAAGTGAACAGTCAATTCTTCAAGGTGATGTGTTGGAAGCAAAAAGGGATCTGAAAAACTTTGTGAGGGTCAGACCAGTTCCAAAATGGCAGGTCTTGTAGGGTGTTCCCAGTATGCAATGGTTAGTACTTACCAGAAGTGGTCCAAGAAAGGACAACCGGTGAACCAGCGACAGGGTCATGGCTAAAGAAGGGTCACTGATGCGTCTGAGGAGAGAAGGCTAGCCCACCTGGTTTGATCCCACAGAAGAGATAATGAAGTACAAACTGCTGAAAAGCATGATGCTGGCTATGAAAGATGTCAGAACGCACTGTGCCCAGACTGCCCATGCTGACCCTTGTGTATTGGGGAAAACCTCTACAACAGGCACATGATTATCAAATCATCAGAACTGGAACGGAGAAATCGAAGAAGGTTGCCTGGTCTGATGAATCACATTTTCTATTAGATCATGTGACCACCAGGTGCGTATGTCGTTTACTTAGGGAAGAGATGGCAGCATGATGCACTATAGAAAGAAACAGTTCAAGGGGTTGGCTTGGCTTCCAAACTTCCCAGATTTCAATCCTATTGCGCTTCTGTGTCATGTGCTCGAAAAAGAAGTCAAATCCAATGAAGACCCCACCTCGCAACATACAAGACTTAAAAGGATCTGTTATAAATGTCTTGGTGTCAGATACCACAGGACACCTTGAAAAGTCTTGTGGAGTCCATGCCTCAACAGGTCAGAGCTGTTTTAGCTGTACAAGGGCAACCTAATATAAGGGTGGTTTAAATGTTGTTGATGATCAATGTATAAACTGTACATACATACACAAACTTATAAATCTATAATAGAGAGCAATGGAAGATCGCAAAAAATTATATAATGGAAACCAATCACATCTTGCAAAAACCCTCTCATCAGTGCAAATGAAAAGTGTTAATGTAGTGGAATGGGTGGTATTTGCATTAATAGAACAGACTCAAGTAATACATTCAGTAATTTCACTCTGTTTATAAAGTGTATAATGTCAGAAACAATATATAGAGAATTTTTAAAAGCAATACATGCGCAATTGACATGTTTATAAATGTTATAATACCATATTATTTTAAAGACAAATCTTTAATTTATGGGAATAACCTGTTAACACCTGCATAAGGAAGAAATACAAGACCACTGCACTTGCTTTTACATATTTTGAAATTTATTTACTCAGCACAGAGAGTAATAAACTTCTAACTATAAAAAGTATTTACCCTTTAATTTAAAGGCATATCTACAGCACAGTAAAAATGTAGGAAGTAAAAAGAGAAACATGAGACGTCTTCTCCATAATATTATATTAGTATATTACAACACTAGATCTACCTATTGAAAATTAAAGTAAAAAACAATTTTCTGCCAATTTATACAAAATATAATGTTAGGCAAATTTGATTTCAACCAGAATGAAAGTTTACTATACAGCAAAAAGGAGAGTGACATCTGGTCAACTTCATTCACTTGGTGATTGGTCGAAAACTTGTAAACTGCATGTGTTGACCGGACAAACCAGCACCCTATTATAAGTTTTATAACCAAGCTAGATTAAAGATTTTGTCAGAATAAAAATGGCTTGGTCACCCCTAGCATTATACAGTCATATGTACACATGAGGCAAATCAGGAAATTCACAAAAATACATATTTCCCTTCTTATATTTCAAACAGACTTAATATTATAATGATAAATATATATTGGTAAAGTGGGACCCTGCAAACCACAACATACCGTACCTATCACACCATTCCAAATTAAATTTTTCTTCAACTGGAAGCAAAGCATATTTTTTCTCCAGGTAGGTAAAAAAAAAAAAAAAAAAACTTTTTTTCCCCCAAAAGATATTGATAATAATGGACACAAAATGTCCAGTAAATCAGTCCTTTATTTAAAACAGGAAAAAAAAAAGACAAATGAAAACCAGAAAGAGTAGATGGTCCTATTGTTTCAAACAACACCCCATACTTCCTCAAATGCAGTACACACTTTTGCACAGGTGAGGGCAGCAGAGAGGGGATAGTTACTAATTGAGACCATCTTCTCTGTATAATCAACATTGATCTGCAAAAAGAACAGAAAGTGAATTTAAAAAAAAGTATTTATATTACTATGCCAACATCTAGTCACTGTACCAAATTATAAAAGTCTGGGAGTTAAATGTATGCTGACACAGAGTAGAAAAAAATCTACACTGTCCCATTCATACATGTCATTGGCAACATTTACTCTACTGCTTGTAAAACCTTTTATCCTGTATTGAGATAAAGCACAATAAATGTTATCTTTCTGCCATATTTTGTTTTACCTTAATGGAATTGCCCAATAGTTTCTTCTAGGTTTATAATTTGAAATTCTTTGTAAATGCTTTGTAATTATTTCTCACTTTGGAGGTACTATATAACAAGTAATTTAAGTAGCATCTAAATTATACAGACTTTAAAATAATTATAACATGCACTTTTTAATAGGTGTTAATATATGTAGCCTACTTGCTTCTAAAAAAAAAAAAGGCCATCATGGGAAGCTACCATGCAGTGCAAATGTAATTATTTTTCAGTGCTTCCCAGAATCAGGAATGCTAGTCTGCACCACAGTACATTGGAAGAGTTCAGAAAAGGGCTGGCCACAGTGACTTAGTCAGCCAAACGTTGATAGACCCTCCAACACTCCAAAAGGACAGTGAGTGCCCAAAGTTTGCATTTTACAGGATTTGCTTAAACAGCTATTTCTGTTTAGCTCAGATTTTTTCCACCTTAGGTACATGATTATTAGTAAGATAGTGACAAATTTTACTAGTTAACAATTTAACATTTCTGACAGGGTAAGATTCTCTCAAAAATGCAGATTGGACAACTGACAAGAAAAACACTATTTCAAGATGCAACATCACAAATATGACACATCATAAGTAATGTATAATGTTGCAACCACCACACACAAGACACATTTACAATAATGCAAGTAAGGCAATTGGAGACTGAATTTATGACTTAAAAGTCTATAATAGGCATAATCATTTCATGCATGTTTATTCATTGTAACACATCTTTAAAAAAAAAAAAGGAAAATTATGTGCACTGCAGTGAATGTTTGTGGTGATTAGTGTAGCTGCCAATTTCAGAGCATAGATTGGATATTCTTCCCATTTCTTCACAACCAGTTCTAGGGTAAATGAACCTGATAGTACATACAGGATGAAAAGCACGCCTCCAGTAAATTACAATTAGAAAATATGGACAGACTACTTCAGAAAACAAAAGAAAATGTGATGAAGTAAAAATGCTTAACTGGTCTCATGGATGTATTTAGAACATTCAGTAGGCCTTTAATTCAAAATGCCTGCTAATTCGTAACATTAATGATAACAGGCAAAGCTATGCTCTTGCACAAGATATGAGTTTGGCCTCATCACAGTACCCAGCGATTTTCAGTTACAGTATTTGTTTACATAATGTTAGTGAGTCGGGGCAGTCCTCAACTCAAGCAGTGTAGTCTAACATACCCAGTTACAAAGTTCAACCAGTCTGTGACTTACCCCAATACAATGAACCATGTTTATCTTTGATCTAATTTGTATGGACAGGCAGTGTGTGCACAATTTATAATGCAGGCATGAGAGATGAAGAATGTAGATGTTTTGGACCATACAAAATGAAAACAGGCTTGCTTGTCCTGCTTGCTGTATCACAGCAGAATGGGGGTAAAAGGGCTGAGATTGCAGCTGAACTCAATATATTGTACCTGGAAAGCCTTTGTACAGTAACAATATTGTCAGACAGCACATTACTGGCTGTCAAAATGCAATACGCTTGTATTCCTTTGGAAATTTGTAACAATGCTGGAAAGTTAAGTCATGTAATTTGTCAACAGCAGCAATATCTACTCATGTCATTTTACATACTCAGGTGCCAAGATCACCAACTCTAGTTATCCATCTTGACATTCCCTTTGACTAGAAATCATATAATGTGTCATCGGGTTTTAGAGGCTAAGCATGGAGAGGTTGCCTTAGTTATAACTGTCAACAGCAAAGGCCAATGTATGTTTATACTGTATACAGATTGACTAGAAGGGTCAATTAAGATGAAAGCAATATTATTTATAACTTACTGAGCCATGAGCAAAAGCTCCAATCACAATGACACATGGCTCCGACTGGGGTACAAGATCACGAGGATTGACAGGCGAACTTTGAGAACTAAATGAGGTACCAATCTTCATACTTCCCACAGGAAGGTGATCTAAAATTGGGTTCTTGATAACTTTCAGCAACTTGTCAGGTCCATCTGAGGCACGAACACTAAGTTTGTGGAGCAACTGAACTATGGAACAGAAAAATAACATTGTGTGAGTGAAATGATTGAAACAAAGTAATAAATAAGAACAAGAAGCAATCAGCAATAAATGAGGAAACAATACAAAAGAATCAAAAAGAAACACAATTGTTGCATTCACTGCAATATAATAGACTAAAAAAATCACAAAGTGTTTCAGACACTATAAAACTGTCATTAACATTTAGCACAGGTAAATATAAAACAAACATACCCATCAATCCACAAAAGCGATCAAAGGTCCGGGGAATGCGTGTCTGTGGATTGATCTCTATTAGAATATTTTGCTGGGTGTGGAT
This sequence comes from Erpetoichthys calabaricus, assembly GCF_900747795.2. Classification (NCBI taxonomy): domain Eukaryota; kingdom Metazoa; phylum Chordata; class Cladistia; order Polypteriformes; family Polypteridae; genus Erpetoichthys; species Erpetoichthys calabaricus. The sequence goes on along the minus strand of NC_041402.2, from coordinate 96,809,409 downwards.
GTAAACTTGAAGCAAGCCAGCTCTGTTCAAGGGACTGTCCATCAACATCAGCAATGACTAAAGAGAAAGGAAATTTTTTATTTTAATTTAGTAATATTGGTGGTTTCTTAGCTGTTTTTATGATTTACTTAGAATTTGTTGGCAAAACAAGATAACCTTAGCAATTACCTGATGAGTAATGTCAGGTCGTACAGAACCTAGGTCTCTACCATTTTTCAGAATTATGTTTTTGTGTTTATCGCAATTTAGTAGCTCAAATGTTTTTCCAACCTGGTATAAAAAAAAAAAAAGTCAATAGTTCAGAGTGAACAAATAGTATTATTAACACAAACAACGTTTAAACAATTTACTATAAAACCTTTGTTCCATTTAGTGTCGCATAGTGAGACTGATTTAAAATTTTAACCTCAAGACTCAAGTTAATCTCCACTACCACTATTATAAATTTATTGTTTTAAAGTTGGACTATCAAACTTGTATTCACATTTCAAATATGCTTTAATTTGTGTCTGTTTATGCAACATTGTTAGATTTTTCATATTTGCACATCTCTTCTATGAACAGTCTTTTCATATTTTTGTTTGGATTGTTTTAGTTGTTATCAATGAAATGGAAAGTTTTATGTCCAGTGAGAAAGAGCTGGCCAGAGCACAACTTGCTAAAGTGCTGCTTTCAAGAGCACTTCAAAACCAATATGTACTTCACGCAGAAACAAATATTGGATACATTACATACAAAACCTGACATAATGGAAGAGATAGCAGAGAAGCATATAAATGCACTGTGTCTTCTTGTGTTTGTCACACACTGAACAATTGCTAATTTCAATGTTAATTTCAGACTACATACTTTCCTTTCTCTGATGTAGAAAGGCACATCACACAACAGATCTTTACAAAATCCATATTTATTCCTATCAGCAACAATAAATATTACATGATCAACTTAAAAATTACTGGCACCCTTTGTGAATTTTGAGTAGTACTAGGGTGTTGTAAAACAAACATCATATATGAGTCAAACATATGGGAAAACCATATACTTTTAACACAATCACTCTTCAAACACAAAGTTTATTAAGCACTGTGATTTCTTTCTGCAAAATATAGAAAATTACTACTATTAATATTTCACAATGCCTCCCCTTACGGGAACAGTCTTAAGAATGTTCCTGAAGTGTGACAAGGTTGCAGGACAGTTTTAGGGAGATTTTTGACCTGTCCTCCACAAAAAAACACTTCCAAGATCTTTGATAGTGTTAGGTTTGTGCTTGTGGACTTCCCTTTTCAATTCAGACCAAAAAGAATTCAAGTCCAGAGGCTAAGATATTATTGTGTTTGTATTGTATTGAAAAATGACCGTGGTAAAATAAAAGCATATATCTTTCTTATACTCTATATTTTAGCTCAAAATATGACCTGTTGCATGTGGTTAATTTTAAACATTGATCTTTGCTTGTTTCACAAAGGATGCCAATAATTCTTGAGTTGACTGCTTAAGCCTTGGGGATTTTAAAACTCTTAAGAAGAAACCTCATGACAAAATTGTGAATGGATGTCACTTTCAACTATGACTAGAAAAAATTTCAGTTTGCTTTTATTTTATGCATAATGAATATTGATACTTTGGCTTGTTTTTTAGTTGGTCTCTACGCATACTGTATTATCTTAAGAGCTGCAGTGTTTACATGCATCTTTAAAACAATAACCAACAGCAACTATCTATAAACAATTGATTATGTTGGTGAGTTCTGCTCTCTCAGGCAGTGTAAATCAGCCAAAACTGCAAGACAGCTATAAGAGCAAAAGAAAAAAGTCTAAAAATAAAGTGCAGATCCCTAGTCTCAGAGCCACCACTCCGCGCATGTGGCTCCGCGCATTAAGAGGTAGACAGTAACTAAATTACTGGCTGCTGTGTCAAAAGCATGACTCTGATTAACCTGATCAGAGATGAGAATGAGATGCCATATTGGAGGGAGGTGGACTGGCTGGTCAGTTTGTACGTCCTCAACAATCTAAACTTGAACTCCCTGAAAACAGTGTTTAAGGCTGAAGCCAGGAAGTAGGATGAGGGAGTGTATGATACGTATCGTCCACAACAATATCTTAATTGTTGTTTTAGCGATGTGTGAGCTGAAATTATAGAGTATGTCACTCACTTTGCAAAAAACAATCAAAAACACGCATTCACTGTCTCATGTAACATAACAGGATAAACTACTGCGCATGTGCAAAGCAAAGGTATAGGCGTGCACAATCAGTGTGAGGCCAAAAAAAAAAAATTAAAAAATCAGTTTGAATGAATTAACGTAATTTTGATTATTTTTATTTCTGTAAAAAACATATGCCTATCGGGCTCATTTTAATTCACATGCTGTCTTGGTTGAGAGTCCTGGATTCCAAAGCACTTTTTTTTTCTTTCATTATTTAAAACAATCACACAGATCCCCGCCTCCTCACCCCACTGCGACTCAGGTATAAAGTACGTACAATAATGAGAACAATGTTAAAGCATTGATGAAGGGGAACAGAGACGCTGTGCCTGCCTATAAAATTCTACTCGTTTTACTCAAACCGATGTATACCTCTGAATCAACCACAATTGGGTGAAAAAGAAAAAAAAAATGTCTTGGCAGCTATTTAAAAAAAAAAACAAACAAACACAGGAATTCAGAGAAGGCGAGTCTCTACACACTGCCGTTGAAAAAGAGATCAACAGCTACTTGATGATACCTGAGGTGGACTGATGTAAATACACTTCAGTGGCGGAAAACACAAAAAGTAAACTTGCAAAAAAGTATCTGTGCATCTCTGCCTCAAGCAGCCCTTCTGAGAGGGATTTTCAAAACCAGAGGAAATGTTGTAACATGTAACTATGCTGCTCTGAATCCAGATGCCATGGACAGACTGGTGATTCTGTCACAGCAATTGACGTTTGCTCAGTAGAATTTTTTATAATTTCTTTATTTTTATCTGATATCATTGTGCAATATTGAACAGAACTTGAAGTTGTAATTTGTTTAAGAATGTCAAAGGTTTGGGTTTTTCGTATCTTTGTGCAATATTTGTCAGAACTTGTTTTAAAAATGGTATAGTTTTTTTTTTCCTGTGCAGTATTTGTCAGAACTTTGAATTTTTACACAATAGTACAGTATGTAAAAGTTTTGTTCTTGCTTGTATGCCGCACAATTTACCTTACAGCAGAGCAATTTATATTTATCCAGATGTTCATCCCCTGTCGTTCAATTATGATTAGTATTTTGTCCCCTATGGATTCATATCTTGCTTACATTAAGGGTGAGTGTTTAAAATGTTTCGATTATTTTATCATATTATTTTATTTCTTTTATTATGTTTTGTTGGTCTTTGGTGTAAATCCTTCAGGCCACTTTGAAATGATTTACTCATGCTTACACTGTTTGATCTCAGTAACACTTTGACTGGTGATTTTAATGATTTTGTGTTATTTCTCTTAAGTTTTAAATAAAGCTGTTTTACTTTATTATTGTTTCTATTAACCACATTAGTAAGCTACAATTAATATCCTATTAACAAGACTAAGCTGGATCAGTAAGACTTTTACAAACACGTTTTTAAATAAAGACTTAAATAAAGTCTAATTATTGATATCGTCAATGTCCCAGAAAATTCAAGATATAATTTTTTGCCAATAGCAAAGAGCTACCAAAAATACTACCAAAAGCTACCCAAAAAACTACCAAGAAGCAGAAACCTTAACAACTTTTAAGAATTATCTGGATGAGATACCGGGACAGCTTAGCTATTAGTTAAAGAAAGAAGGCTGATGGACTGAATAGTCTACTCTTGTTTGTTAAATGTTTTATGTTTTTACTGTATGTATGTTGTAAATGACAGTGGATTTTACGATACATCTCTCACCTCCTGCACTGCTAGTTATAAACGGTGTCACTGTGAACAGGGTGAGATTACTTACATTTTTTGGCACAGCTGTCACTCACAGAACTGGGATGAAAACATGACTGTTCTTATCAAAATATCTCAGCAGCAAATGTTTTTTCTATCTATCAATTTAAAATGTTTAACCTGCTCCAATCAGAGCTGTTACTTAAAACATTCTCATTTTCTCCATAACAGTCTGGTGTGACAATGCAATATTCACTGGAAAAATAAACCACAGCATATTACTAGGACAGCGCAAAGGACTGTAGACTTGATACTGGATTCCATTGCCGTCCTGTAATCAGGCAATAGGTTGTTCTTTCAGTTATTACCATTGTACTTAACTGTACCTTCCACAGTCCAAAGACATTAAGGTTTGGTGCATTGGCGATCCTAAATTGTCCCTAGTGTGTGGGTGCCCTGCGGTGGGCTGGCACCATGCCCGGGGTTTGTTTCCTGCCTTGCGCCGTGTTGGCTGGGATTGGCTCCAGCGGACCCCCGTGACCCTGTAGTTAGGATATAGCGGGTTAGATAATGGATGGATGGATGTAACATCAAGAGAACCTCCTAGTATCTATGTTGACTAGCAATAAAGATAATGTTAAAGAAAACTCAATAGCATCTTCCTCCCCTAAGGAAAGAAAACAGATGGAATACAGTAAAATGAAGAGCTAAAATAAAAAAAAAAAAGTGTACAAAACGAAGATCAACGGGGACTGACAACAGTGCTGCTTATTGGTTTGTTATCGCACGTTATCATTTACTGCAGTACCCTCAGAATAAAGGTATAAGGCTGGGTATTTGAATTGGTGAAGAGTGTCTCGTTAATTGGCCACCCGTGTATGTGGAAGCCAGGAAATATACGAGAAATACGAAATAATACTGAGGATCACCTTAGAAACACGGAGCTCTGACCTGTATATTACTTAAGATGCCCTCTTATTTAAATGGCATTTTCTTTAAAGATGGCTCAACAGCTAACAGGAACTTTAACCAGCTAGTTTACAACTTGATATTAACTGCACGTAACCACAATAAATATAAACCTGTATGGCTTGAAATAAGCGGATTAACGGCCCGTTTTAAAATAATGGCTTGTTTGTTAAATCAGCCTTACTTTAACTGTTTCGAGTGAGGCTCCTTCCAGGACTACTACAAGTCTCCTTTCTGACATTCTTTCATGCAGGGTACGAAGATGTTTGGGTTTAGGTTTCCGACAAAACTCATCGTCTTCATTTCCAGCACGCTTTCCATTCCTGGGAGTCGCCATGCTGTCGAATGACGTTGACTCGCCGGGCACACGAAAATGAACGACGCGCTGCAGTGTTCGCGCGCATCCTGCTCATAGGTTAGTTACTGCCATCTGCTGTTCGGAGGTTTGAGGTGTGCTGGAGCCACTCTGAGGGCCACATGGAGGATAGCGAAGAATTCACTCGTTTCAGAAAGTGGGCAAAAAAAAAAACTCTATGGGGCCCTCCATTTCACACTCCCCAACTCTCGACATAGTAAAATGTATTGCCATTTTGATGGCACAAAGTCTAAATTAATAAGATCAAAAGGGAAATTTTAATAACAACAAATCCTTTATTTCAGTTGTGTAAAAAAATAATTTTTATAAATAAAACAAAGCAATAAATATATAATTTGTATAGTAAATAAAAAAATAATAATAGAATATTCTCCTCCTCGAACCGCCACCTTATCGTGGTAGAGGGGTTTGCGTGTCCCAATGATCCTAGGAGCTCTGTTGTCCGGGGCTTTATGCCCCTGGTAGGGCCACCCAAGGCAAACTGCTCGTCACGGATTGTCCATAACGAACACCATGTTCAAGCATAGGGGTGTTCATATGTGCACTTGGCACCAGGACACCCTAGGCCTCAGTTCGATGATCGACTTGCGGCCACATGTCTTGGACACTCAGATGAAGAGAGAGGCGGAGCTATCAACTGATCACCACCTGGTGGTGAGTTGGCTTCGATGGTGGGGGAGGATGCCGGTCAGGCCTGGTAGGCCCAAATGTGTTGTGAGGGTCTGCTGGGAACGTCTGGCAGAGCCCCCTGTCAGAAGTAGCTTCAACTCCCACCTCCGGCAGAACTTCGACCATGTCCCGAGAGAGGTGGGGGACATTGAGTCCGAATGGGCCATGTTCCGTGCCTCTATTGTTGAGGCGGCTGACCGGAGCTGTGGCCGTAAGGTGGTCGGTGCCTGTTGTGGCGGCAATCCCCGAACCCGTTGGTGGACACCGGCGGTGAGGGATGCCGTCAAGCTGAAGAAGGAGTCCTACCGGTCCCTGTTGTCCTGTGGAACTCTGGAGGCAGCTGATAGGTACCGGCAGGCCAAGCGGAATGCAGCTTCGGTGGTTGCTGAGGCAAAAACTCGGGCATGGGAGGAGTTTGGGGAGGCCATGGAGAACGACTTTCGGACGGCTTCGAGGAGATTCTGGTCCACCGTCCGGCGTCTCAGGAGGGGGAAGCAGTGCAGTGTCAACACTGTATATGGTGGTGATAGTGCGCTACTGACCTCGACTTGGGACGTTGTGAGTCGGTGGGGGGAGTACTTCGAAGACCTCCTCAATCCCAATAACATGCTTTCCAATGAGGAAGCAGAGCCTGGGGACTCGGAGGTGGGCTTCCCCATCTCTGGGACTGAGGTCACCGAGGTGGTCAAAAAACTCCTTGGTGGCAGGGCCCCGGGGGTGGATGAGATACGCCCGGAGTTCCTCAAGACTCTGGATGTTGTAGGGCTGTCTTGGTTGACACGTCTCTACAACATCGCATGAACATCAGGGACAGTGCCTCTGGATTGGCAGACCGGGGTGGTGGTCCCCCTCTTTAAGAAGGGGGACCGGAGGGTGTGTTCCAACTACAGAGGGATCACACTCCTCAGCCTCCCCGGAAAAGTCTATTCGGGGGTTCTGGAGAGGAGGGTCCGTCGGATAGGCGAACCTCGGATTCAGGAGGAACAGTGTGGTTTTCGTCCTGGTCGCGGAACAGTGGACCAGCTCTACACCCTTAGCAGAGTCCTGGAGGGTGCATGGGAGTTCGCCCAACCAGTCTACATGTGTTTTGTGGACTTGGAAAAGGCGTTCGACCGTGTTCCTCGGGGGATCCTGTGGGGGGTGCTCCGGGAGTATGGAGTACCGGACCCCCTGATAAGGGCGGTTCGGTCCCTGTACAACCGGTGTCAGAGCTTGGTCCGCATTGCCGGCAGTAAGTCAAACCCGTTTCCAGTGAGAGTTGGACTCCGCCAGGGCTGCCCTTTGTCACCGATTCTGTTCATAACTTTTATGGACAGAATTTCTAGGCGCAGCCAGGGTGTTGAGGGGGTCCGGTTTGGTGGACTCAGGATTGGGTCACTGCTTTTTGCAGATGATGTTGTCCTGTTTGCTTCATCAGGCCGTGATCTTCAGCTCTCTCTGGATCAGTTCGCAGCTGAGTGTGAAGCGGCTGGGATGGGAATCAGCACCTCCAAATCCGAGACCATGGTCCTCAGCCGGAGAAGGGTGGAGTGCCCTATCAGGGTTGGGAGCGAGATCCTACCTCAAGTGGAGGAGTTCAAGTATCTCGGGGTCCTGTTCACGAGTGATGGAAGAATGGAGCGTGAGATCGACAGGCGGATCGGTGCGGCGTCCGCAGTGATGCGGGCTCTGCATCGGTCTGTCGTGGTGAAAAAGGAGCTGAGCCATAAGGCAAAGCTCTCAATTTACCGGTCGATCTATGTTCCTACCCTCACCTATAGTCATGAGCTATGGGTAGTGACCGAAAGAACGAGATCGCGAATACAAGCGGCTGAAATGAGTTTCCTCCGCAGGGTGTCTGGGCTTTCCCTTAAAGTTAGGGTGAGAAGCTCAGTCATCCGGGAGGGGCTCAGAGTAGAGCCGCTGCTCCTCCGCATCGAGAGGAGTCAGATGAGGTGGCTCGGGCATCTGATCAGGATGCCTCCTGGACGCCTCCCTGGGGAGGTGTTCTGGGCACGTCCAACCGGGAGGAGGCCCCGGGGAAGACCCAGGACACGCTGGATGGACTATGTCTCCCGGCTGACCTGGGAACGCCTCGGGATTCTCCCGGAAGAGCTAGAAGAAGTGGCCGGGGAGAGGGAAGTCTGGGCATCTCTGCTCAAGCTGCTGCCCCCGCGACCCGACCTCGGATAAGCGGAAGAGAATGGATGGATGGATGGATAATAGAATATTTTAAATGAAAAAGTAAATAAAATGGAAATAAATGTATGGTAATGCAAATAAATACAACTTGCACATTGTATTATTTTAAAAAATAATTAAAAAGTACACACTGTACAAATGTAAAAGGCAAAAAGTGTCTCATAAAGGTATTCCTGTAACTTTCAAAATTTTTGTGTGTAGGCTCTAGCGACAGCAAATGCAGCCAGCATGTCCTCCTGGTCCAAAGACCTTCAAACACAATCTGCTGAAATTAGTGCTCAGGCTGAAAGCCTCTCCTGGAACATGGTAGATCTCAAGTAAGACTGAATTAATTTTAAAGGTGAAATACTTTCGTCCCCAGAGGCAACAGAGATAGGAAGAGTCAGGACTGCAGAGTGCCTACATTTTGACTTCTTAGACCTCCGTCTCGCTGTCACCCACTCACTCTGTGGTTGAACTGGTACTGCTGATTTTGACTACACACTGACTAAAATGGGGCCTGGAGAGACTGACTGAAGCCAAATCAGAAATGACAGAGTTTTCTAAATGAACCAGGTCAATTCAGTTTTTGTTACTAGACATCATCTTCATGATTTATTAAATCAGCTCTGATTACATTTCACATTACTAAAAAAGTAAGGTTAATCATAAGAACTCTTGCAATGGAGATCAGAGCAGTGCCGATGGTGTTATTGTAGTGTGTCGAAGCTTTGCTTCAAGAGGAGTTCCCTAAAATTTCTTATTGCAATCAGTTTATGTAAATGGACACCCTAGTCTGTGGCTCCAACAAAATTGGCTGCCCCGTCTCATCTGTCTTATCACCTAAATCTCTGGTGTGTTTACATATGCTTTAATAACTCAGTTATTCACAGAAACCCAGTTTCAAAAATACATTGCATACTCTTATTCTGGTTAGAGAAACCGGTATGTAGGTCTCTGAGAAACTGGGTTAACACACATAGTTTTCTCTATCAGTAACTCAATTATTTGGCCATGTAAACTCTTAACCAGGTTACACTTAAAGATTTCATAGTCTGTGCATGTCCTTTCTTTGCATATTTATCCAGCAGCCATGGTTAGAAAACAGTGAAAGCAGTCACAAGGATAAATTTCCTCAGGCAAATGCTGAGACAATCGCATTGTTCCTTCTCCTGGTTGAAATAATCAGTCTCAATATTTCAGGAATCTGTCCATTTATATTGATGAGCTGAACGTACATTGCTAGCTCAGTCAACACAATCTCGAGAGCAGTAGGATAACACGTTAAAAGTAACATGCATTATGTAGTCTGATTATTTTTTAAAGTAATGAGTAACCTAATCCAATACTTGTCTTATTGAAGTAAAAATATCTGTGTTATTATTATCCCAACAACACTTGGTGTAAGGTGAGAAGTGCATGTGCTAAGTCCTTTGCAGAGCTCAATCACACAATGATAGATGGCTGGCAGGATGTGGGGAGGCAGCTACTTTTGGACACTGCCTCCCCCAAAACACTAGATGACAGCTCCCCTGGAGTGTAACGGTGCCCCAGATTTCTGCAGGGCATCCTGGAACTTGGAGTTCAGTTTCAAAGCCCTGTTGGGTACCGTGTGTGCCACCAGGAGGAGCTGTGAGAGGACCATAGGAGCAATGCCTCATCCATAGCCAAACTCCCAAGTCACAAGGATGGAAGCCCCAAAGTACTTCCAGGCTGAAGAAAAAAGACAGTTCTTCATTAGACCCAGAAGTGCTAGCAAGTCATGTGGTCGGAAGGACAGATGCACTTCTGGGTCAAGGACTATATAAAGGACTGCTGCAAACGAGCCAGAGTTGGGAGGAGTGGGACAGAGCTTGCTGGGAGGTGTGGAGGAGAGAATTGCATTTATAGTTGTGATTAATATAGTATTGCCTGTTTATTGTGGCAGAGGTGCTTCTGGGCACTATAACAGGAATAAAAAGATTAAAATACTTTCTTGGTGCTTTTAACCTGTGTCCAGTGTATTCGTCTGTTGGGCTTAAAGGGGGACAGCAACCCATAGCATCTTACAATATTTATTAACATACTTACAGTACATATATATATACTGTATATTGAAACAGTGTGATTGGATGACACAATGGCCAATGTCCATATGTCACATCTGTGGTGGGGAATATAAAAAGTATACACACACCAGCTGACTGAAACTGGCTGTGAAGATGGACAGAAACATGTGAAAGACAATCCAGGCAGGCTCTTTTAAAATGCTGATATTTGCTGAATCAGTATATGCCCAGAATGACCAATGACTACTGTCTGCAGAAGTTATGAGAACAGGGGAAGGTGTTATTTGGGCATAGTCCAAATATAACATGGACAGCTCTGTTGTAAGTTGCCCATACCTGGCAAATATGTAAATATGTGAGTGTTTATAATGAAGAGGATCCATCAAGAAGTGAGAAGCTGACCAAATGCTGCTCCCCATCTTGCGGTTCGTATTGCCGTCATCATCCCCCACTGAAGACTGAATGACGACTGTATGTTCTATTGCCTTCTCTTCAGCCTGGATGTATATGTATAAATTAATTATGCATTGTATTCTTTGGGGTGGAAATTAGAAGCAAGTTAAATACATATGTCTTTTTTTGTACCATATTGCTTTCATCTGATTGTTTCGGCCATGGTTACAAAAGAGATGGGTATGGTTTCAGTCTGTTCTACATCAATAAAGAACATAATTGTAGGAAGCGAGCGTAACCTGCTGGATACACAGAGTACGTGAAGGAGTAAATCTATTTATAAAACACAAGATGATTTTCATGTTTGGGCTTGTTTCTGGTCAGTTTCATGTGGGTTCTTATGTGGACTTAGGATTTAACCAGAAATCATTTTTAGTCGAATGTGCAGATTTTCATAGAAAAGAAGAAAAAAGTAATGCACTGTTTTTAACACATTACATTTTTATAATAATTATTGTGAACCCGTGGTCCACCAGAGAGTCCCCAAACCCCAAACACAACCATGAGGACAGAAGTTCTTAGTTAAAGCATAAGGTTTATTATTAACAAACTAGGGGGCTTCGCTCGCCAACCCCTGGTCTTGGGTAACACGAAATACATTTGAAATAGATTATTGTCTGTCTCGGTAATTGTTACATATGTATCATGTCCACTGTCACGATATCTGTAGGTCTATGTAATATATGTAAATGAGAATAGCAGTGTAAGTGTTATGTTATGCAAGTATAGAATGTCTTTGAGTTTGCGCAGATCTATGTATGAGATATATTGGAGTGTAAAGGCGTAGATGACGTACATAGGATATCTTTATACACAACACTTGTAGTAAAGATGGCGTGTTGTCCTTGAATGAGTATTCCTTGGTATGGAGTTATTATAATCTTAAAATCACTTATTTATGTTAGTTGAGCTCTTTCGTTTCTGAGCCGTGGCTCCTTCGCTTGCGGTGTATAGGCGCATGTGCCCTCCGTACTATCTCGGGTGTGACTATGCTGTGTTTTGTGGGGACATTTGGGGACTCCGTACTTTCTCTGGTTTGACTGTGGGGCGGGACGCCGAAGCCTCTTCTGTTTGTGTTTTCTGTGAGTACATATAGTATTGTATTACTGTAATGTGATTCACATATGCTGTGGAGTCCAGATCTTTGGGGCTTCTATACTATCTCGGGTTATTCCTTGCGGTGCTTTAGAAGCTTGTTGTAGGCGCCTGCACCTTCCGTACTATGTCGGGTTTGACCATGCTGTGTAGTGTGGACGTGTAGGGTTCTGTACTCTCTTTTTGTATCTCTGTCAGTCGAGCTCTTTCTTTCTGGAGCCGTGCCTGCTTTGCTTGCGGCATTTGAGATGCGTGTTGTAGGCGCTTGCGTTCATTGATTTTATCCAGGTAGCTCTGTTAGTCAAACTGTATCGTTTTGGAGCCGTGACCGTGTCTCCATTAGTTATACGTTGTTTACCGTTAGTAATATGGATATTTGCACTTACTGTTAATACGGAGCGTTTTCTGTGGTTGTACTGTTAGTAATGCATCACTGTAATGTGATTCACATATGCTGTGTAGTTTGGACGTGTGAGGATGCCGTATGTTTGATACGGAGCGTTTGTATATTCTTATTACCCATCTGGTGTCGAGCCTGTGTTTTCTGTGGTTGTACTGTTAATATTGTATTACTGTAATGTGATTCACATATGTTGTGGAGTCCGGATATTTGGGGCTTTTGTACCATCTCGGGTTTTTGCTTGCGGTGTTTTAGACGCGCGTGGACCATACTGTAATGTGCTTAATATTGTATTACTGTAATGTGATTCAGATATGTTGTGGAGTCCGGAGCTGTGTGGTTTCTGTACTATCTCGTGTTTATGCTTGCGGTGTGTTAGAAGCGCGTGGACCATGCTGTGTAGTGTGGACGTTTAGTTCAGAAGCGCATTGTAGGCGCCTGCGCCTTTCGTGCTTTCCCGCACCTTCCGTACTATCGTTGTGGACCTGTGGGGCCTCCGTAGCCTCTTCCGTTTGACTCTGAGGTGCAGCGCAGAATCCTCTTTTTTTTTGTGGCTGTGTCGTTAGTCGTTAGCTATGGGCACGTTGTTGCTTCACTTCTCATTCACATTAGTTGAGCTCTTTCGTTTTTGGGCCGTGACTCCTTCGTTCGCGGTGGATCAGACTTCGCTTGCGGTTTATGAGACGCGCACTGTAGGCGCCTGCGCGCTATGTCTCATGGTCCTATCACCGTGTACTTGCGTCAATGCCTTCCGGTTTACCATTCTCGGTTAGTAATATGGATACCTTACAAAAGGCTCCTTTAACAATATTGAACGACCAAATCACGATTCTTTCTCTTCTACCTCTCTTCTTTCTCCTCCACTCCTCCCAGGTGAGTGTTGCCTATCTCCTCTCCCGGCCCCAACTTGCCTGGTTGTGGCAGAGCGGCTCCTTTTATCTTGTACCCAGGAACACTTCTGGTCCTAGGGTATAACCCGACGGAAGTATTTCTGGGTCAATCGGAAATCTGACAAAGTATGGATTACTAATTCCAAAATACTCCTTCTGGTAGCCCCCATGGAACCTTCCCGGGCTGTTCCATGGGGCTGCAATTCCAATTATGCTTTGCAAGTATCTGAATGGGAATTCTGGTCTGGGTGTGCCACCATCTAATGTATCGAGGAAGCAACTTCTCTGAATACATTGTCTCCCTCTGTTCCTTACTTACATTGTCCTCCTGACTGGGTAATGAACCATGTCATGTACATGTTGTGATGCCAGCCCATGTCTGTCGTCCCTTACACTATATAACATGTTTGGTTACTCTTTTTGGAAGTAAGGAGTAATATAATTAAGTTACTTTTAAATGTAACCTCCACACTGACAGACTCCATGTGTGTTTTTGGATTTGCTGTGGCCAGTGATGATTTTTAATCTTTTTGCTTAGCTCATTTCTATAACACAGGAGCCGTTTAACAAAGGAAAACTCTGTAAATACACTTGTGCATTTAAACAGAGATTTATAAGAAAGCAGGTTTCTACCTTAACCTGGTTACTCAGCTTATCCCAGTTTTGTGTGTGGATGTAAAAGCACTCAATTTTACTCTAGCACAAATTTTTGATATTTTCTGTCTATTCAAAAACTAAAATCATTTCTATTAACACAGGTGATAACTAGAAAACATTTTACTATTTTTAATTAAAAAGTTAAAAACAGAAAAGCCCAATTATGATTTTTGTTTTATCATGGGAGGGTCCTAGGGTGACACTTTTCCCCTTTATACTCTTTCTTATGTAGACCTAACACATATTCTTACCAAAATAGTTAATCACTTCCCAATTCCTGTAACTTCAGGTAATTAGACAGAGCTCCATAACAGGCAAGAGAAAAGTATTATAGGTCAAATACACAGTGCCATAAAACAAAAGCAAAATAAAGTGTGAACACCACACAACCTGCTACTGCTAGATGTTACGTTTTTTCCGGGTGACCCATTTTTTGCATTGCTTAAGGTATCAGCCATAAGTCAAGATATTTCTTTTATTCTTTTTGATCAGCTTTTATACTGATTTTATAAAGGTAATCTAGGTATGATGTGGTCATCCTGTCTCCAAGACAACTTTTCCTTTATTACATTTAAATTTCTTGTCTCTGAAAATTCATTCATAGCTCATACGCTTCTGCTCTTAGAGTCAGAAGGTTATAGTGAGGTGTGCTTGTTTAACTAGAGGCAAGGGTTGTAAGAAGCGCTCTTCTGCATATTATTTCATTGAACTAAAATCATGTTTTTAAAATCCGCAGCTTTAGCTCAAGCTACTGACCTCATACTAGCCAACAGCTCAGCACGCTTGTATAGCTCAGAAACCACTTTAGCACTTAGGCTCACGAAATAGCAGAGCTAATTACTCTTTCTGCTTAAACTAATTATCAGATATTCAGGTAATTCTTAATTAAACACTAAAGCATTAGTGAACAAAATACATTTTCAGTAGCCAAGTAAAATGACCAGTTGCTTTAACATGAAAATAAAGCATCTTTAGAAAATAAAGCATCTAAAAGCATCTTTGTAAAGGTCCAATTTTAAAACATTATAAGAAAAGTCCTTTTTTTCCAAAAGAATTCTGCCCATTTTTCCAACAGTTTTCTTGACTGATCTTTGGTATCATCAGTGTCTTTCTGATCACATCCACCCCAAACATAGCATATAACTTAATTTCTGCACTCACTATAAATGATAATAGCCAGTATAAAGTCCTTAAAGGAACTGGGTAGGAACTGAAGACATCTGATATCTTCTATCATACTGTATATCTTTTTTTTGCAAGCCCAATTAATTCAAATTCTGCTTACAGCACAAATGTATGATTATTTTATCTCAAATGGCTAAATCATGAAAAAAAAAATCTGATTGTATTCTCTTTACAGTTTATTCAGTGTGACTGGGAAAGTATATACTGTAGAAAAAAAAAAAACATCCATCCATCTTCTAAACTTTCTTTATCCTGAGCAGGTTCATGTGAGCCATGGGAGGTAAGGCAGGAGCAAAACCTGGTCAGGGCACCAGTCCATTGCAGGGTGGACACACAAACACACATATACTAGGGCCAATTTAGCTTTGGAAATTCACTTAACCTGCATGTTTTTGGACTGTGGAAGGAAACTGGAGAACCTGTAGAAAACCCTTGTGGACATAGGACATGCACCCAGACTCCTTGCTGAGAGGCAGCAGTACTAACAGAGTACTGCTCATAGAAAAAAAAAAACACTCAGCATAAATTGCATTACCACATATGCTGCTGAGGCATAACCCATGCACTCATAAAAAATAATCAATTATATTACTAATTGCAAATCTTTAAAAGAATGTGGTCTGTCATAAACTTCATTAAATGCAACACATTTCAACATTTCTTTTATTCCTCCCAGGATGAACCTTCAATGCTGTGTAAGGCTAAAAGTGCTAGTTAAAACAATCAGGATGATGGATTTAATATAATTTACTTAAAGCCACATTACATGACTTCTGGTCTGAGGGGATGTCAGACTTAATGACCAGAGTACAATTTCAAATTTCCAAAGTATCGTAAGCTTGCTGCATGCTTAAAGCCAATTAATTAATTAGTAACTGTACAAAGGCTTTCCAAGTACAGCGAGTTCATCCACAATCTCTCCCCTTTTATTTTAATTTTTCAATTCTGTCATGGTGCAATAAACATGACATATCAGACAGATGAGCCTCTCTTATGCTTACATGATCCATAATACCCATGTTTCTACTTTCCTTGGGACAGCACTTATTGGTTGTTGTCTCTCCATTACACATGCACACACATAAGCTATCCGTACAACTTAAGACAAATTAAACCTGTTTGTCAGGGGGAGTCACAGACCATTGTCAGTCATGATGATATAAATAAAAAGTCTATGACCGAAATTCATTGGAAAAGTCCTGTAGTGTGGCAGGGACTAAAATGTAATATTTAATTATTTGAGGGCAGGGGTGCCCCAACATTCCTAGGACCCAAGCTCTTGGAGGTGGTTGATCTCCTTGTTAAATAACCATAAGAATTAGGACAGTTTATTAGTTTGGTCTTGTCCGTCACGGGAGATGAACATCTGAAGTGGAACTTCATTAGCAGCGGTGTTATTTTTTCTCTTTTTTTTTCATCATCCCGAGGTATCCTGTATTTACTCAACCCGAGAAGGCTCAATTACAGTATATGCAAGCATACAGTATGTAAACATGACCGGCAGGAAAAGGGCTCAGAAAGAAACGGAAAGGACAGCTAAAGATTCATCCAAGCCTAGACAGGCATCAAGCCCAAGCTCAAGGTACAGCCTTTCAGAGACTGACCTGGAACAGATAGGTGAAAGCACAGATTTCCAGGGACTTGACACTGCTGCACTGTCTCCAGCCAAGAGGGAAAGCAGGAGCGAATGTGTGAATCAGGCCAACAGAACTCGTCGTTGAAACTGAAAATAGCCTTACCTTCTGTGTTGTTAACTACTCCCCCAAAGCCAATCTCCCACCATCAAAACTGTACAAACTGTGCAATGTGTATCAGGTTGTCATCAAAAATATGCAGAAGGTATATCTTCTCGATTGTGACATAAGTATTGACGAAAATTTCATGGATTAGAAGGGAAGGATGTTCTGGATACAGTATGTCTCTTCCAAACAGGCATGATTTCGTATGAAAATGATAGCAATCAAGTGTAAGACAAGAATGGTGTCTGCTTCCTAAAATTGTTCAAAATGCAGCAGATGTCACTGTTCGTGTCAGGTACATGTGGAAGTCACTAAGCCTTACATTGATGTAAGCTACAATAACACAATGGGTGGTGCTGATCATGTGGGTCAGACACTGACATTCTACCTTGTCAACAGTACCTATGTGTGTTGGTAAACTTCATAAACATATCACATGAAGCACGTATACAAAATCAGCATCAATCTGCATTGGACATGAGACATACCTTTCATATTGTGACTATGTTGACATTTTGGTATTTACATGTTTCTGATATAAATAAAAAAAAACTTTTTTTGTTGTTGAAAAAAGCTAACACTTTTGGTTAATTTTATCAGGTGTAAACATAATGCTAAAGAGATTAATAAAATAACCAGTCTCAAAGAAAGCATGAATGGATAATCCAAATTAAAAATTGGTATTGACTAAAAATTGTTTATATATCAGTCAAAAAAATTGCTGCTACTTGTTTTGTAATTTGAACAGTTTGTACAGAGCAGCATACATAGCATACAATGACTTGGCTAATGTTATAATTGGACTGCTTATTTAAATTTTTTACATGATTATCTTCTGTCATGTGTGTGCGTTTAAGGCTCTAGTAATGGTAATTACCTGCCCAAACAGGTCTTGGCACTCTGTTCTAATGCCTTCACTCTTCCTCTCTCTTCAGAATGGAAGATTGATGGCTGTTCCTCCACTGACATCACTTCCATTGTCCGCCCCCCCCCCCCCGGACCAGTTCTTTCCTGTCTGGAATCCATATGACTGGACGTTCGGCTATTTAAAATCAGTTCTGTATTGGACTCCCATCTGAAAAGCCATCATTTTTACCTTTGCAAATTAATTTGGTTTAATTTATTTGCATTATTTGGGGTCACAAATTCCTCCGCCCCAATCCAACCCAGCCACAGGGGATGCACAAACCTGTGTGTTTCTTTGTGCCGGTCCCAAGCCCAGATAAATGGGGAGGGTTACTCCAGTGTAAAATTTTGCCAAATCAATATGCGGACAACAATACAAATTTCCATACCGGATTGGTCGAGCCCCGGGTTAACAACCGCCACCAGTACTGTTAGTCAACAGGGTGCTGGCGGAAATTGGGCTACTGTTGGCTGAAAAAGGAGAAGAAGAGGGGGGAGCCATGTCCGGAGGCAGGAGGAGAGGAGGAAGGCAAAGAGAGTGGAACTGAGGATAGGAACTTTGAATGTTGGCAGTATGACTGGTAAGGGGAAACAGCAGATATGACAGAGAGAAGGAAGGTTGAAATATTGTGCGTACAAGAGACAAAATGGAAGGGGAGTATGGCCAGGTGGATCGAAGGTGGATTCAAATTGTTCTATCATGGTGTGGATAGGAGGAGAAACGGAGTAGGGGTTATTCTGGAGGAACAGTATATCAAGAGTGTCCTGGAGGTGAAAAGAGTGTCAGACAGAGTAATGATTATGAAGCTGAAAATTGGAGGTGTGATGATGAATGTTGTTAGTGCATATGCCCCGCAAGTTGGGTGTGCAATGGATGAGAAAGAAGATTTTTGGAGTGAGTTGGATGAAGTGACAAACAGTGTACCCAAGGGACAGAAAGTGGTGATTGGAGCGGATTTCAGTAGACATGTTGGTGAAGGGAACAGAGGAGACGAGAAGGTGATGGGTAGGTATGGTGTCAAGGAGAGGAATGAAGAAGGTCAGAGGATAGTGGATTTTGCCAAAAGGATAGACATGGCTGTGGTGAATACATATTTTAAGAAGAGGGATGAACATAGGGTGACGTACAAGAGTGGAGGAAGATGCACACAGGTAGATTACATCCTATGCAGAAGAGTTGATCTGAAGGAGATTGAAGACTGCAAAGTGGTGGCAGGGGAAAGTGTAGTTAAGCAGCACAGGATGGTGGTCTGTAAAATGACGTTGCAGATCAAGAAGAGGAAGAGAGTGAGGGTAGAGCCAAGGATCAAATGGTGGAAGTTGAAAAAGGAAGACTGCAAGGTTGAGTTTAGGGAGGAGGTGAGGCAGGCACTGGGTGGTAGAGAAGAATTACCAGACAGTTGGGAAACTACAGCAGATGTAGTAAGGGTGACAGCAAGAAGGGTGCTTGGCGTGACATCTGGACAGAGGAAGGAGGGAAAGGAAACCTGGTGGTGGAATGGGGAAGTACAGGAGAGTATACAGAGGATGAGGATGGCAAAGAAGAAGTGGGATAGTCAGACAGATGCAGACAGTAGACAAGAGTACAAGGAGATAAGGCGCAAGGTAAAGAGAGAGGTGACGAAGACTAAAGAAAAAGCATATGATGAGTTGAATGAGAGGTTGGACACTAAGGAGGGAGAAAAGGACCTGTACCAATTGGCTAGACCAGGGGTGGGCAAAGTCATTCCTGGAGGGCCGCAGTGGCCGTGGGTTTTTGTTCCAACCCAGTTGCTTAATTAGAAAACAATCCTTGCCAATAATTACATTTCATGGCTTGTTAGTGCTTTAACTCTGCTATGTCAAGTCATTCTCATATCCTAAATTTTTTTTAATCCATTCTAAGGATATCATCCAAATACTTTGAAGTGTAAAATGGATGGGTAATTCTCAATCCTTCACTTTTTTCTCTTCTCTTTCCTTCCAAGTATTTAATTAAACCAAATAGTGCACGATAAATACACACAGGTGTAAAGGGTAACAAGCAAAATGGATAACTGCACTGCTTGAAACTATGATGTTTAACTGCTTATTATTGCTAATAAGGAGCAATTAAAAACTGAGAATGCAGCTGTTTAAGACTTAAATAAGCAATAAGTGTTCAAAATCTTAATGGAGGGAGATAACTAAAATGAAGCAGAAGTGTTTCTAGAGCAATAAGTGCTTCTTATTAAGCAATTGGGTTGGAACAAAAACCTGCAGCCACTGCGGCCCTCCAGGAATGACTTTGCCCACCCCTGGGCTAGACAGAGGGACCAAGCTGGGAAAGATGTGCAGCAGGTTAGGGTAATAAAGGATAAAGATGGAAACATATTCACAAGTGAGGATAGTGTGTTGAGCAGATTAAAAGAGTACATTGAGAGGCTGATGAATGAAGAGAATGAGAGAGAGAAGAGGTTGGATGATGTGGAGATAATGAATCAGGAAGTGCAACGGATTAGCAAGGAGGAAGTAAGAACAACTATGAAGAGGATGAAGAATGGAAAAGCCATTGGTCCAGATGACATACCTGTGGAAGCAAGGAGGTGTTTAGGAGAGATGGCAGTGGAGTTTTTAACCAGATTGTTTAATGGAATCTTGGAAAGTGAGAGGATGCCTGAGGAGTGGAGAAGAATTGTACTGGTGCCAATATTTAAGAATAAGGGGGAGATGTGCAGAGCTGCAGTAACTATAGGGGGATAAAATTGATGAGCCACAGCATGAAGTTATGGGAAAGAGTAGTAGAAGCTAGGTTAAGAAGTGAGGTAATAATTAGTGAGCAGCAGTATGATTTCATGCCAAGAAAGAGCACCACTTTTGCGATGTTTGCTCTGAGGGTGTTGATGGAGAAGTATAGAGAATGCCAGAAGGAGTTGCATTACGTTTTTATGGACCTGGAGAAAGCATATGACAGGGTGCCTCGAGAGGAGTTGTGGTATTGTATGAGGAAGTCAGGAGTGGCAGAGAAGTACAGTGGTGTGAAAAACTATTTGCCCCCTTCCTGATTTCTTATTCTTTTGCATGTTTGTCACACAAAATGTTTCTGATCATCAAACACATTTAACCATTAGTCAAATATAACACAAGTAAACACAAAATGCAGTTTGTAAATGGTGGTTTGTATTATTTAGGGAGAAAAAAAAATCCAAACCTGCATGGCACTGTGTGAAAAAGTAATTGCCCCCTGAACCTAATAACTGGTTGGGCCACCCTTAGCAGCAATAACTGCAATCAAGCGTTTGCAATAACTTGCAATGAGTCTTTTACAGCGCTCTGGAGGAATTTTGGCCCACTCATCTTTGCAAAATTGTTGTAATTCAGCTTTATTTGAGGGTTTTCTAGCATGAACCGCCTTTTTAAGGTCATGCCATAGCATCTCAATTGGATTCAGGTCAGGACTTTGACTAGGCCACTCCAAAGTCTTCATTTTGTTTTTCTTCAGCCATTCAGAGGTGGATTTGCTGGTGTGTTTTGGGTCATTGTCCTGTTGCAGCACCCAAGATCGCTTCAGCTTGAGTTGACGAACAGATGGCCGGACATTCTCCTTCAGGATTTTTTGGTAGACAGTAGAATTCATGGTTCCATCTATCACAGCAAGCCTTCCAGGTCCTGAAGCAGCAAAACAACCCCAGACCATCACACTACCACCACCATATTTTACTGTTGGTATGATGTTCTTTTTCTGAAATGCTGTGTTCCTTTTACGCCAGATGTAACGGGACATTTGCCTTCCAAAAAGTTCAACTTTTGTCTCATCAGTCCACAAGGTATTTTCCCAAAAGTCTTGGCAATCATTGAGATGTTTCTTAGCAAAATTGAGACGAGCCCTAATGTTCTTTTTGCTTAACAGTGGTTTGCGTCTTGGAAATCTGCCATGCAGGCCGTTTTTGCCCAGTCTCTTTCTTATGGTGGAGTCGTGAACACTGACCTTAATTGAGGCAAGTGAGGCCTGCAGTTCTTTAGACGTTGTCCTGAGGTCTTTTGTGACCTCTCGGATGAGTCGTCTCTGCGCTCTTGGGGTAATTTTGGTCGGCCGTCCACTCCTGGGAAGGTTCACCACTGTTCCATGTTTTTGCCATTTGTGGATAATGGCTCTCACTGTGGTTCGCTGGAGTCCCAAAGCTTTAGAAATGGCTTTATAACCTTTACCAGACTGATAGATCTCAATTACTTCTGTTCTCATTTGTTCCTGAATTTCTTTGGATCTTGGCATGATGTCTAGCTTTTGAGGTGCTTTTGGTCTACTTCTCTGTGTCAGGCAGCTCCTATTTAAGTGATTTCTTGGTTGAAACAGGTGTGGCAGTAATCAGGCCTGGGGGTGGCTACGGAAATTGAACTCAGGTGTGATACACCACAGTTAGGTTTTTTTTTTTAACAAGGGGGCAATTACTTTTTCACACAGGGCCATGTAGGTTTGGATTTTTTTCTCCCTAAATAATAAAAACCATCATTTAAAAACTGCATTTTGTGTTTACTTGTGTTATATTTGACTAATGGTTAAATGTGTTTGATGATCAGAAACATTTTGTGTGACAAACATGCAAAAGAATAAGAAATCAGGAAGGGGGCAAATAGTTTTTCACACCACTATATGTAAGAGTTGTACAGGGTATGGAGTTGTATGGATGCATTCAAGGTGGAGGTGGGATTACATCAGGGATCGGCTCTTTCTTATTTGCAATGGTGATGGACAAGTTGAAAGACGAGATTAGACAGAAGTCTCCGTGGACTATGATGTTTGCTGATAACATTGTGATCCATAGCGATAGTAAGGAGCAGATTGAGGAGACCCTGGAGAGGTGGAGATATTCTCTAGACAGGAGAGGAATGAAGGTCAGTAGGAAGAAGACAGAATACACATATGTAAATGAGAGGGAGGTCACTGGAATGGTGAGGATGCAAGGAGTAGAATTGGCAAAGGTGGATGAGTTTAAATACTTGGGATCAACAGTACAGAGTAATGGGGATTGTGGAAGAGAGGTGAAAAAGAGAGTGCAGGCAGGGTGGAATGGGTGGAGAAGAGTGTCAGGAGTGATTTGTGACATGTGCAGAGCAGAGATGCTGAGTATATTGGGAGAAGGATGCTAAGGATAGAGCTGCCAGGCAAGAGAAAAAGAGGAAGGCCTAAGCAAAGGTTTATGGATGTGGTGAGAGAGGACATGCAGGTGATGGGTGTAATAGAGCAAGATGCAGAGGACAGAAAGATATGAAAGAAGATGATCTGCTGTGGCAACCCTTAACAGGAGCAGCCGAAAGAAGAAGAAGAAGAAGAAGAAGGGGTCACAAATCCCTAGTCCCCAATCTTTTCTTGTATGTGTTTCTTTTCTTACACTTTATTTAATAGATGTGACACTTACTTTGTTTTTTACTTTGTTTTTTGGGGGGCACAAATAGTGAATTTTTCATTAGTTCTTCAATCAGATATTACTTTTGTTTTTGTTATTATATTTGCACCATTATCGCCATTTTGTTTATCTATCATTATCATAGCTCCCAATGTTTCCGGAGGTGTGACCACAAAGGTTGTGATGTAAGTTTTCTCTAGTTCTGACTCACACTAGTATGTCTGACTTTTATTTTTGTCTCACAAATTGACTTTGGAAGTGGTACAAATGAATTCCTGGTTTTTGACTCTTTTCAGCTTTGACTACATCATTTCTCCTGATTACGTTTCAAATAGCTCTTGCTAGTTTTCCTAACATAAGTGTAATTGAGAGTTATATGGCAATATTTGTGATGTAACACTTTGCATAGCCAAAGACATGAAGAGGTTTAAGGGGTCATAAAATTGTGAGAAGCATAGCGAAGAAAGAAAATCTTCCATTAGTATTGGGAAACTGGCAATCAATATTTATTTAAAAATTTGTTTATGATGCCCATAGCAATAAAACAATTATGATATGACTGCCTTAGTAGTTTCAGGAGCTGCAAAATTTTTATTAGTTCTTCTCTTCTTAATAAACTGAATGTTAAGAAGCTACCTCTTAAGTGCAGTCCATGAAGAGCTCTTAGTTGATGGGAAGCCCATTGGGAGGGGGCTCTGGAATCAGTCACGCTACCACTTCATTAGGAATCTATTACATTTCAGCAGACGCAAGACGGAACTCAGCCTTGGACTGGGTGCCAGCTAAGATCATTAAAAAAATTCTTTCTCTATTGGACAAACCTCTGCCTCCCTTGATTGCTTTTACACTAGAGTGCAATTTTGACATTGGTAGGATTAATAACATTTCTTACTTTTCTTAAATCATTTACTTTTAACTGGCATATCAAAAATACTTATAGACACCAATGTGTTAAATAGCTAGACAAGGCACTTAAACATGTGTCTGAAATATATTAATAAGTACTGCAGATAATTAGATTTGTTCTTATTGAAGTGATGTGAGATTACACAATATGCATGGCCTTTTCTGGGTTTTTGTGACCCTAATATGTGCATCTTTTTTGGGGATGAAGTGCTGAATCATTGTACTCTTTCAGTGGGTTTGTAGCTCATTTATGGCAGCACAGAACCCTAACTAAGATATTTCAAAACAAATCAATCAAAGTGAGTTTTCAGGTGGGCTATTACATTTACATTTATATTTATTTGCTTAGCAGACATCCAGTGGATTATTAAAGAAGTAAATGTAATCAAGTAAACAATATTCTGGGGGACTGTTTGGGAAGAATTGTTGCAAGACAAGATTACAAAATTGATCATCACAATTAAAGAGCTCAGAACAAACTGCAGGATAGTTACATTTATTTGGTTACAATACCTATCAAAGCCATTATCATTTAGACAGACATCACAATTTCTGTCTAAATGATAATGGCTCACAATTTCTAATAGACGTGGGCATCTCATTTGACTAGCTAGCTAGAAGCTACATATGAAAAGAGTCTGGATTGACTTTTGATTTCATGCAGGGTTGTCATCACCAGGCATTATTCATCAGCAGATGTAGGTGAAAAGAAGGAACATAGGACCTCACAAGTGTCTCAATATATATACAGTAGGTGCTGGCCCATGACTATTCTGTAGGCAAGCATCAAGGATTTAAACCTAATACATGCCACTACAGGAAGCTAATGTACTGATTTGGAAAGAGGAATGGCATGTGCCTGCCTTGGCTGGTTGAACACTAGATTTGCCATTGCATTTTTAATTATCTGTAGTGGCTTGGTGACACATAACCAGTACTCATGCCAACAGAGAGTTCCAATAGTCCAAACATGACAAGACCAAAGACTGGACCAGGAGTTCTGCTGCATAGTCTGTCAGATATGGTCTGATCTTGTGGATGTTGTCCAGAGTGAATCTGCAAGACCTTTTCCATTATTGTGGTAGGGTTTAAAATGAGAAATATCCAGCCTATAGGCTCATAAATGTTTTGTCTTGTCTTTATTAGGCAGAGTGGTGGCTCTGAGGCTGGGGATCTGTGCAATCAGAAGGTTGCTGGTTTGAATCCCGTAAATACCAAAAAGTGATTCCACTTCGTTGGGCCCTTGAGCAAAGCCCTTGCCCTGCAATTGCTCCATCCTGAGTATGACAATAACCTGCATCCAGCCCTGCAAGTAGGTCGTCCAGATTGCAGGGAAGACTTGCAGATTGCAGGCAGGATCGACACTCCAGCCACTGTTAAAAAACACTTCCATTCCATTGATGAATATTATGCCCCCATACTGTAAAACAGCGGAACTGGGAAGGGGATTGTGTATGAGCTGTTTTAGTAGGCACATTTACATGCACATCAATAGACTGTTATTCCCAGAAACCTGGTTCCTAAAATGCCTTGTAAACTCTATTTGCATTAGAGCAATCAGGTTATTGGACTCTGAGAAACTTTGTTAACAGAGGTAGATTTTCTCCACAAATAACCAAATTTCATAGCCATGTAAAGCATTAATTGGGTTACTGTTAAGGATTTTGTAGTTTGTGCATGTTTGCTGCACTCTGTCAGACTGTGCATGTACAGTGCCCTCCATAATGTTTGGTACAAGACACATTTTTTTCTGTATTTACCCCTCATCTCCAGAGTTTAAAATTACAAATCAAAAAATTCAGTCATGATTAAAGTACACATTGCAGACTTTCATTTAAGGGAATTTGCATATTTTTTTTCACACCATGTTGAAATTACAACACTTTTTCTACATGGTCCTCCCATCTCAGAGCACCATAATGTTTGTGTCAATTGGTGTCACAGGTGTTTGTGATTACTCAGGTGTATTTCATTGCTTCGTTAGTGCATTAATAAGGTACCTAGGCTTGCTTCTACCTACATACTACCTGGAGGTTGTAGTTGCCATTGTTCAACATGAGGACAAGTGTTGTGCCAATGAAAGTCAAAGAAGCCATTATGAGGCTGAAAAACAAGAATCAAACCATTAGAGACATCACTAAAACCTTAGAATTACCTAAATCAACTGTCTGGAATATCATTAAGAATAAAGAACACACTGGTAAGGTTGGTAATCCACTGCTGATGACGGAAGAATCCCCAAACACCAGTCTGTCAGATCAGGAAGAGCCTTCAGGAGGCAGATGTGCATGTATCAGAAACAACTATGAACAGAAGACTGCATGAATAGAAATACAGAGGCCACACTGCAAGATACAAAGCACTAGATAGCAAAAAAAAAACAGGATGGCCAAATTAGTTTGTGAAAGAGTACTTAAAAGAGCCTGCAGAATTCTGGGAAAAGGCCTTGTGGACGAACAAGACAAAGATGAACGTGTATCAGAGTGATGGCAAGAACAAAGTGTGGAGATGAAATGGAACTGCCCACTGATCCAAAGCTGACCACCTCATCTGTTAAACATGGTAGGGGGTCCTATGGCTTGGGCATGTATAGCTATCACATGTACTGGCAGAGTTATCTTCATTGATGACGTATTGTAACTGCCAATAGCTGTTACACAATAACTTCTTAAGTGTATATAAAAATCCTATCTGCTTACATTCCAGTAAATGCCTCCAAACTCCTTGGACAGCACTTCATCCTACAACAAGATAATGATCTCAAGCCAGTCACCCAGTTTAAATCCAATTGACCATGCTTTCCTTATGCCAATGAGAAAACTTAAAAGGACACGCTCCTGAAACAAGCAAGAGCTGAAGATGGTTGCATTAGAGTCTTGGCAGTGCATCACACAGAGAAGATGATGTCCATGAATTGCAGATCTGAAGCAGTCATTGAATGCAAGGGATCTGCTACAGAGTGCTAAATATGACTGCTTTAATATACAGTTAGGTCCATAAATATTTGGACAGAGAAAACTTTTTTCTAATTTTGGTTCTGTGCATTACCACAATGAATTTTAAATGAAACAACTCAGATGCAGTTGAAGTGCAGACTTTCAGCTTTAATTCAGTGGGGTGTACAAAACGATTGCATAAAAATGTGAGGCAACTAAAGCATTTTTTTAACACAATCCCTTCATTTCAGGGGCTCAAAAGTAATTGGACAATTGACTTAAAGGCTATTTCATGGGCAGGTGTGGGCAAGTCCGTCGTTATGTCATTATCAATTAAGCAGATAAAAGGCCTGGAGTTGATTTGAGGTGTGGTGCTTGCATGTGGAAGATTTTGCTGTGAACAGACAACATGCAGTCAAAGGAGCTCTCCATGCATGTGAAAGAAGCCATCCTTAAGCTGGGAAAACAGAAAAAACCCATCCGAGAAATTGCTACAATATTACGAGTGGCAAATTCTACAGTTTGGTACATCCTGAGAAAGAAAGCAAGCACTGGTGAACTCAGCAACACAAAAAGACCTGGATGTCCACGGAAGGCAACAGTGGTGGATGATCGCAGAATCATTTCCATGGTGAAGAGAAACCTCTTCACAACAGCCAACCAAGTGAACAACACTCTCCAGGGGGTAGGCGTATCGATAGCCAAGTCTACCATAAAGAGAAGACTGCATGAAAGTAAATACAGAGGGTGCACTGCAAGATGCAAGCAACTCATAAGCCTCAAGAATAGATTGGACTTTGCTAAAGAACATCCAAAAAAGCCAGCACAGTTCTGGAAAAACATTCTTTGAACAGATGAAACCAAGATCAACCTCTACCAGAATGATGGCAAGAAAAAAGTATGGAGAAGGCGTGGAACAGCTCATTATTCAAAGCATACCACATCATCTGTAAAACACGATGGAGGCAGTGTGATGGCTTGGGCGTGCATGGCTGCCAGTGGCACTGGGACACTAGTGTTTATTGATGATGTGACACAGGACAGAAGCAGCCAAATGAATTCTGAGGTGTTCAGAGACATACTGTCTGCTCAAATCCAGCTAAATGCAGTCAAATTGATTGGGCGGCGTTTCATGATACAGATGGACAATGACCCAAAACATACAGCCAAAGCAACTAAGGAGTTTATTAAAGCAAAGAAGTAGAAAATTTGTGAATGGCCAAGTCAGTCACCTGATCTTAACCCAATTGAGCATGCATTTCACTTGTTGAAGACTAAACTTCAGACAGAAAGGCTCACAAACAAACAACAACTGAAAGCCGCTGCAGTAAAGGCCTGGCAGAGCATTAAAAAGGAGGAAACCCAGCATCTGGTGATGTCCATGAGTTCAAGACTTCAGGCTGTCATTGCCAGCAAAGGGTTTTCAATCAAGTATTAGAAATGAACATTTTATTTCCAGTTATTTAATTTGTCCAATTACTTTTGAGTCCATGAAATGAAGTGATTGTGTTAAAAAAATGCTTTAGTTGCCTCCCATTTTTATGCAATTGTTTTTTTTTACCCCACTGAATTAAAGCTGAAAGTCTACACTTCAACTGCATCTGAGTTGTTTCATTTAAAATTCATTGTGGTAATGTACAGAACCAAAATTAGAAAAAAGTTGTCTCTGTCCAAATATTTATGGACCTAACTATATAGCACAATGCAAAGTGTGTAATGAAGCATGGCCAGAGACACAAGTACAAGTGGTAGGAAAGGTGGAGAGCAACTTGGACACAATGATAACACAGAATTCACCCTCAAGGTATGGTTTTATGACAATTAAAACCACTCACAAGGAACACCCAGTAGGTGGTGAGACTACCTATGATGAGAACAAGGGTTTTGGCTCAGAGTAAGATTCATCAAGCTGATGTTTGAGACTGCCAGCCAAACCTGAGGAAATTGATAGAAATCTTTATTTCCCCCCAAAAAAATTGAACTGAAAACTGGAGTGAAATACACCTGGAACCAAATATACTGTATGAAATGTTAACTATTGTCATAGGTGGCTTGGGGGGGCGACCCGGCCTGGACGCCCCGGAGGACCGGAGGAGGGCTTACGCCTCCCCCAGACCATGTGGGGGCGACTGCCCTGGTGGCTATGGGGACCACAGGTACAGAGCTTTGAAGTTCAACCCTGTAGGGGCCTGTGGTCACCACCAGGGCGTGCCCCAATGCCTTTGGAGCCCTGGTCTTAAGCACTTCCGCCACAGCTGGAAGTGCTAGGGGGGAAGAGGATCAGGGACACCCGGAGTGCTTCTGGGTGCGGAGCTGGTACTTTCGCCACACTGGGGAGTGCCGGCGGAAGCTCATCGGAAGACACCTGGAGCACATCCAGGTGTGTATAAAAGGGGCCGCCTCCCTCCATTCGATGACTTGAGTTGGGTGGAAGACGGACGAGGTCTGGGAGGAGGCAAAGAGGTGGCCTGAAGAAGAGAAGGCATTGTGTGGTGTTGGCCAGGACTTTTGGGAACTTGGGGACTGAGGAGCACTAACTGTAAATATGCAACCTGTAAATAAACGTGTGTGGGGTGATTTAAACGTGTCTGCCTGTCTGTGTCCGGGTCATGTTCCACACTATGTACAAAAACAGAAATATCATCTAGAAAAGCAAACAGCACATTTTATACTACAGTAAGTAAGTTTGCATAAGAATTAGCAAGCAGTGATTTTAGTGATTTCACAGATCTGAATAAGTCACTTGGAGAATTTAATATGAACATTCATCCAAAAATCCATTTGTTAAATGCACTCTTCCCATTACTTGGTCATAGGTAATCATAGCCTTTGTAATTCTGGGCTCATGGAGAAAACTAGCACTAGTTTACTGTAGACATATATAAATATATTTATTAAATAATGTGCATGTACACACAGTGAGCATATATCAGCATAAATCTTTAATGAACAAGCAGTAATTGCACCATCCAAGCTGTTTTGTTCTTCATAAGACACTAATTGTTAACAACCAATCTTTTGTTTTTTTACACATTAAACAGATAATCACTTCCACTTCAAAACAATTGTATGTAACAATGTTATTTTATGAATGGGTTCTCTACTTAGTTTTGTATTGAAGACAGACCCAATAGAAATGTGTTGTGTTGCACCAAATATGTTAAGATTGTGCCTCCTTTGAAGTCAGATAGTACTGTTTTGAGAAGACAAGGTAATATGTAGGAAGACTTCAGATTTTAGTTAAGACTTTTTGTAGGTTTACAGGTTTATAGCATCATTATTGTCATGTGTACAGAGTACAGTGAACTTCCTACTTGCATGTGGTAATCAACAAATAGCATGTTGCTGTCTCCAGTTATGTCATTAGTAATAGGTCAGTCTCTATGTCTTATTTCTGCTGGGCTCTGCATTGAGCCTTTTTGGTGGCAATGTCATTCATGCCTTTCTCCTCCATACATTCTCTCTGACATTTTCTCCACCAGACTTTACTTCATACCAATACTTATTATGTATCACTTTAATTTGAACACATAGCTGTATACTCTGTATTAAACATAAAAAATTGAAGCCTGTATTGCTGTTGAATGTACCTGTTTAATGCAAAATAAGTTTCTAGTAGTTATTTTGGTTGTGCATTATATTGCTCTTATTTGTCTCATTCAATTTGCCCCTTACCCTACATAACATTTTATGAAAGTGACAAGTTGTGTAACATCAAACCACATTAGAATGTCCCAACTCCTTACTAGTAAATAAACTTGAGTGTATATTTCCAGGCATTTACAGGTCACATAAAATATAAAAATACAATATACTACATTATAAACAAATATATAACTTGTTATTGACATTAAAATAAGTAAAATTATATATATATATCCGACTTATATATCCAACATTTAGTAATTAGGCATGCTTATAATGCGAAGAAGAAGCACAGTCTGTCAGGCTGAACTAGGACAAACATGCCAATTGCTGTTCCATTTACGTATTCTTGCACTTTATAGAGTGTCCCGAGTATGTTTTAATAATGAAAGCACTCTGCTGATATAGTTGAGTTCAGATGTTGCATTTCTCCATAGGGGTTCCTTGATGACTTTGCTGAGCAGCCAAACTCTCTTTGAAACAGAAATGAATTGTACAAACCTTTCACTCTGAATTCAGCTTCGACTGCTGAGGCTTTACCTGAAGTTTCACAAATTATCTGGAGACAGAAAAATGCATGTGAAGTAAACAGTCAATGGGAAACACTGACAAATAATCAATGAAGTGTAGAAGACTTGCTTTTATTATCACTCTGATTCGTATTTTATACAGCAACATCCTCTGGATATTTATATGCAAGCTATTTGCTGGAATAGACAAATTTAACTTCTAGATTTGCATGATCAAAATCTATAATACCTGATGAGTGCGTACTAATGTGTTAGACTAATTAAGTTAAAAAAACAGTACACGAAGATAACATTTTCAGGTGGCTAACATTTAATCCTTGGGAAACAAAAGATGTTTAAAGTTTCTTGTCTAATTAACAGTGTGAAAGACAATCAAACCTGAGTCAGGTAGCCCATCCATAGTCTATGATGTTAATCTGTTTTTCTTCCACTACCTCACTAAATGCCTACATTACAGCATTTACCAAATGAACAAAAACCAGGAAAATGCACACTTTACTTTCTAAATATATAATTATTTGATGATTTGTTATCATAAAATTTCTTTTCCATAGAAAATCAGTTGAATAACAGTCCATAAAATTATTATTCTTATATTGCATTGATATTGTTATTATTATTTTGTTGTCCTCACAGTGTCATTTTTTGTTCCAGTTTGTGGGATGGTAGTTACTATTTTGTGACTGTTTCTTTATGGTTGCAGCAAGTTGCCACTCGTGTGACACAGAGAGCACATAACGTAAGAAATTTGACAAATGAGAGGAAACCATTTACTTCATTAAGCTTGTTTATTTAGCTAATAGCTAAACTGTCCCAAATTGTCCTTCAGATGCTTCTTAAAGGTTCTCAAGGTTTCTCCTTTAACTACATGGCTTGGTAGTTTGGTCCAGATTCCTACAACGCTTTGCATAAAGAAGTATTTCCTGGCTTCAGTCTTAAATGTGCTTCCTTTTAATGTTCTCAAGTACGTGATTCACTGTTTAGCTCAAAGAATTCAGCTGGTTCTATTTTATCAATGATTTTGAAGATTTCAAAGACCTGGATTAGGTCCCCACGCAGTCTCATCTGTTCAAGATTAAGCAAGTTTAATTCTTTGATTAGACTATGGCATATCCTTAACTCCTGAGACGTACGTGGTTGATATCCTGTGAAATGCTTCAAGATCTGCTCTGTCTTTCTTGTAGCATGGTGGCCAGAATTCAACATAATACTCCAGATGCTGTCTCACTAGTGCATTATATAATTATAGTCTGACTATAATGTCCCTTAATTTATATTCCATAATTTTAACAATATATCCTAACATTTAATTTGCCCTTTTAACAATTTCTACACATATTTAAATGTTGTGTCAACATAAATCCCTAATCCTTTACAGAGATTGCTTTCGGTAGGACAGCGTCTCTCGTATTTATAATTCAAATTCCTTTTGCCCATGTGTAGCACTCTTCTGTAATAAACTGTATTTTCCAAGTGTTCACACAGTTCTGCAGCTTGTCCAAACCTTTCTGAATCATTTTTGCTGCACCCTCAGCATCTGTTATTGTTCTAATATTAGTATCATTTGAAAATTTTACAAGTTTACTAATTATACCAAAATCTATGTCATTAATGTAAATCAGAAAAATTAACTGTTCCACAACAGACTCCTGATGGTTTCCACTGATGACCTCAGTACATATAGGACATTCTCCTCTTTGTGTCTTGCCGGTTAACGAATGTGAGATCCAGTTTTGAAAGTTACCTGTGATACCTATAGCTTTTAGTTTTAATCTTCAAGGAAGGAATGTATTCAATACTTTTGAAAGTCTAAGTAAATTATGTCACATGCTTTGCTTGTGTCAACGATTGCAGTAGCCAGTTCAAAAAAATCTAAAAGATTGGTTTGTGAAGATCTTCCTCTCATAAACCCATGCTGGTTATTATTAAGTATGCTATTTTCATAAGGCTCCCTCGTACTGCTGGGAGACTTCAATGCTCACGTGGGCAATGACAGTGAGACCTGGAAGGGCGTAATTGGGAGGAATGCCCCCCCCCGATCTGAACCCGAGCAGTGTTTTGTTATTGGACTTCTGTGCTCGTCACGGATTGTCCATAACGAACACCATGTTCAAGCATAGGGGTGTTCATATGTGCACTTGGCACCAGGCCTCAGTTCGATGATCGACTTTGTGGTCGTGTCATCGGACTTGCGGCCACATGTCTTGGACACTCGGGTGAAGAGAGTGGCCGGGGAGAGGAAAGTCTGGGCATCTCCGCTCAAGCTGCTGCCCCCGCGACCCGACCTCGGATAAGCGGAAGAGGATGGATGGATGGATGGATGGATGGATGGATGGATGGATGGATGGATGGATGGATGGATGGATTTTCATATGGGAACTTTCCTAATTTATTTTATTTGCATTTTGTCTCCTTTCTTGGAGAATGAAGTCACATTTTCAAGTTTCCAGTCCTCAGATACTTCTCCATGTGCAAGTGACTGCTCAAATATGCCTAATAAAGGTTTACAGATGTCATCACCCACTGCCTACAAACATAACGCACAGGTTCATAGGATCAATATTGTAAATACTGACACTAACTGAGCTCAATTAAATATTTTAAAGTGATAGAGGATGGTGTCATAAATACAGTAACTTTAACAGTATTGACTTTCATTTCAGAACATCAATTGCTTTTTAAAGCAATCAGCAGAGTTGATGTTAACAGTCACTACAAATTCTAAGTGAGAGGTGAAAATGTTGCCTGTTTAGTCCAACATCATTTCTCATTCTGAATCACTGATCTAACTAGCTCTTGAATTCTCAAAAAGTTGAATCACTTTGCACAATACATTATCCTGCATGGTAGTTAAAAAAGGTCATATTGTTGAGAAAAATAAACTCAACATTAAGACTATGGCTGTGACTTTAAGTTAGTTTAAATTTGTATGCCTTGTTAATTTTTGTGGAAAATATTTATATAAGATTAGTGTATGTTTTTGACACTGAAAGGTTCCAATGAATTACCCATTCACATAGCTTAAAACCTCTTATTTACATCACTTATCAGATTTTTCAAGGACTCAGTAACTTAGCACACAAAGCCCCCATTTCTAGCCTGAGCATCCTGAGTGGGTATTTATTCCCTGAAGCTCTACACTGACTCTAACTTTGTAGTTAATTCTGATGTTATTTACACTCTTCTGCTGTGTTCAACTACTGAGTTTAGGAATTTTCTTTGGTATTTTTGTGGTTTTCATCTACTGTACGGCTATGTCCACACTGCTTTGTTTTCATTTAAAAGAGATGTTTTAAAACCAAAATAATCTATGTACACAGCTCCATCCATGCTAGTGATTTCACATTGTTTTCAAAAGTATCTCAGGTCCACGCTAGAACTATTGAAAATGCCTATTGTTTAGACATTTGTGTACACTATGCATGCACACATTGGTGAAAAAATCCTTAAAGAGTGGCAAAGATTTGATTCATTGCAAACATGCAACGACTGGTAAATTATTTCAATTTTGCACATGTATGCAGCTTTCAAAATGTACAAAATTAAATTTAGATCCATAAAGGTAAGCAACATAATAAATGCCATGGAAAGTAACTCTTCTCTGTCTGCTATGCTGGATTATGTTTTTCTTCCATGAAGGATGACCAGTCATGGAATGAGACACGGTAATGAGCAGGATCAAATTGGGAAAGGACCACGTAGTAAGCACAAAGAAATCAGAGCGTGATTAGAGTCTGTGTTTTTGAAAACTACTGTACATTTCTGCACATCCGCAGTATAATACTGAGCCTGCGTTTTCAGAAGTATACAGCTCTGGAAAGTGTTTTCAAAAGCTTTCATTTTTGGGGGTTGGAAATGCCAAGGTATCAAGGACAAAAGGAGAAAATGGAAACTAATGTCTGCATGTTTACACAAAAGCATAGTAGTGTGTATGGGGCATAGGTTACTACAAACATGTTTGCATAATTATTATAATGGTGAATTCTGTTTTTTATTTGCTATTTCATCTAAGCTATTTCTTTTCCTTGCTGATTCTATAATTCAAACCTTACTATGTCAATTAAAGACTTTTGCCTCTCTGTAATAAGTATACTGACCTTTTGGGTACACTTTTAGAGCAAGATGGAATTTGTCACAGTAGTTTGCTATTTATTAAAACACAAGCTGTATATGGTCTTTGGTAGAAAAACCAATCCGAAGACTCCTTAGCAGTTTTACTATATTGGCGAACTTGCAGAGGCGTCACCTAAGTGGGCTGGGAAAGGTCATATCTTGTCTGAGACAAACGTGTAGTTGAGAGCAGCTGTGGCACAGACTGAGTGGGACAGGCTGGAACCTGTCTCAGGAAAATATATGGTAGCTCATTGTGTGAACATACAACATGCATGTATCACAAATATGAGTTTGTCTGCTTGGGTTGAATGAGAAGTGAGGTGCATTCAAGCGCCAAAAAAGTCTAAAAGCTTCTACATCTTCTGTAGAATTCACATTAACTCATGTGTCTGTGGTTAAGATTCATACACGCACGTCTTTCATAGTGAGAAGTGAGGTGCATACAAACACAGAAAAAATGTAAAAGTGCATGCATGCGCCACCTAGTGACTGTGACTGTGACTGCTCCAATCATTACCCATGCTTAGCAAAGAATCTATTGATTTCTATTAAACCATTTTTACAACATGTCATTTCCCCTTTCTAACTACTTTGACAAATTTCCTAAGCAAAAAAACAACATTTTGTCATGGTTACATGTAAGAAAGTGTCTCCTATCTTGTATTTAAGTTAACATTTCTTTATCCTGCATGTAGCACTTGGCACTTTTCTGTATTAACCTGGATATTTACCTAATTCTGAATATCATATATGATAGGTTTTAATCTCTGGTTTTAGTATTTTTTGTATTTTGACATTTTTGAATGATTTGAGAACCTTGAGATTAATGCACCTAATGCCTCATGTATTTATTTGTGTTCCCGGTCTTTAGGTATTACTCTGTTTTTTTGGATTTTGATTTCTGGATGTGTGAGCTTTGGCATTGTCTTTAGTTTAACTGTATTTTTCTGTTACTTATCTTTTGAAATGTGTTTTAAATTTTTCAGAATTTATTTTTCTGACCTTGAATTTAAATGTTAAAATGTTGAAATTTGAATT
Organism: Erpetoichthys calabaricus; assembly: GCF_900747795.2. Classification (NCBI taxonomy): domain Eukaryota; kingdom Metazoa; phylum Chordata; class Cladistia; order Polypteriformes; family Polypteridae; genus Erpetoichthys; species Erpetoichthys calabaricus. The sequence goes on along the minus strand of NC_041402.2, from coordinate 96,773,447 downwards.
GGAATTGAAATTTTTGAGCTTTTGTTTGGTTGTGTTTTGAAACAAGTGAGACAAAAAGAGATCCAGTTTATTTCACTGATTAGCAAAGTGTTCTTTTAAATGCTTACAGAAATTCTGTTTTAGGAATGAATGTACATGTATGGTATTGCTTATTATATGCATTCACACAAAGTTCCATGGCCTTGCTCAAAGAAAGTTTTCAGATATCATTACCCAAAGCCATTTACACATGTAAAGAGTGGTCAAGATTTTAAATACCTGCGCGTAGGTTACAAAGAACATCTGACGCTTGGTGAGAGATTCTAAATTTGCTAGACTGGATTCACACCAGTCTGTGTTCAGCCTGCTTTCATATGCCTGAAATGGAGAGGGTATCCTATTCAGTTTAGTTCATAAAGTACAAGACAGTATCAAAAATCCATAGGTAAAACATACATGCAAAGCATTAAGGCAGTGGTTCTCAATCTGTTGGGCGGGCCCCCCTAGGGTGGCGCAAAGTAACAAAAAGGGGGGCATGAAGATGTGAAAAAAAGAAAACAAGAATCGAAAATATGAAAAATACATCTATTGAAACCAAAATAAATTAACTTAAACTACATTCTGATACTAGATAAATAAATATAGAGTTAGATAAATGTCGATAAAAGTTAAGTAGGTATAATAAAATATGCATCTATGATATATCATTAATTAATAAAGAGCAAATTGGTATTAGTGGGCTCCTTTCAAAAAAACATTAGGGGGTGCGATTAAAACTGTTATGAAAACTCGGGTCACAAATACTTAAAGGTTGAGAAAGACTGCATTAAGGTTACAAATGTTAATCATCTCACTGCTATAGATTTAATAAAAGCATTCATTAATAATATTATTATAATAACAGAGCTATGTATTTTATAAATTATGGATTAAAGTTCAAGTAATCATTAGAATTTAAATTATATTTCTTCTTTTTATTAATTTCTGAGATATCTCTTGAAGAACCTTTAACAAAAATAATATAATAAAATGCAAATACTGATATACCAAATACAATAATGAGTATGTAACGTACGGGAAAGGTGACACAGCCTATCCAGCTATGTTTAAAATTACAAAAGAAAATCCATAATCGCTAATATCATTTATACAACCATTCTTTCTCAGTTTAACTTTTCTGAAGATACCTCCTGTAGGTTTCATTCAGATCAATACCTACGTGATATGCAACTTCCATCCCTTTACGCTCGGCCCAGGTCTTATGTGAATCAATATGTATTGTGTCATTTTGTAACTGAACCTGCAAACAGTTCAGAAACTCCTGGGAAGCTGACCAGCTGCTCAAACCATTCTCTGTAAGATAGAGAGTGAAACACATTTTGTTAGAGCTGTTTGTTATCTAAAGTACAAAAAGAAAGTCTATTAACCCTTTAAGTACAAGGGTTACCATAAGCTACTGTCTATCTCTCTGCCACTCTGTTGTTGCCTTTGGATTCACTTCAAAATACTGTACATTTCTACAACAATCGTACTGGAGAAGCTGTTAAACTTGTAATTACATGATGTAGCTGTAATTTTATATGTATAATATAATTTAATATTCATGGTAAATAGAGTGCAACTGCTTATTGCGTGTCATGTAATTACAATGCATGTACCTGTATTTTAAAGTGTGTCCCAGTGTATCCGATTTCTTGCTTGTCCTTTTCCTCAATATCCTTATATTCCTGATTTTCTTCTACAAGAGGAACGTTAATATCAGCTTGTAAATGGGTCTGGGACACCATGTGTTACTTTCATCCATTATGCCAAGGGTATTATCAAGCAATTTATATATGTTTACTGGGATAAATACAAGCTTTCCAAATGTTACAATATGCAGCATTTTTAGCTAGTGATAGACATCATAACGTTTACAAAAGATAGATTGAATCTGATGCATTTTGTAAGTTGAAAACAAACAACAAAATGTGTTATGTCAAGTGAGTTAAAACACCACTAATGTGCATGGATTTTGACATTCTTAATTTAATACATATTTATTTCCTTTCTCTGTTCCACTTATCTCATCTGTTCATTCACATTTTATTTTTCAATAATTTATTTAATTAAATGAATAATCCTCACCAAAGTCCGCTAGCATGATTATTAGCTCTTCAGCTATGACAGTGCCAATTCCTCCATAATAAACTGCCCTGAATAGAGAAGATGAGACAAGTGAGCTTACTGCCAGTGTTATATTTCATTTCTGTTTGTTTCACTGATTCTCAGCCAATAAAAAAGACTAATAGTCTTGTTTTTATTACCCATGTGGATCAACAAGATATATACTACACAAATAAGTAAGATTTGTAACATAATTTAATTTTAATGTTGGTAGCAAGACACAAAAAATAATGGGAAAAAAACAAACAAGGGGTTAACAAAAAATGCTAATAAAAGTCCTAGAATTTCTTCCATAGGAAAAGACTAAAACCATACAAACACTTCAACAAATCTACTAACTAACAATCAGCATTTAAATTATTTAGGTATTGGTCAATAGCTAAATTATGAATTAAGTAGAGTAAGAGTGTCAAACAACTAACCTTAAAAGGGCAAAAAAAAGAAAAGCACTTTGAGCATAGGAAAGGAACTAAATATAAAATGTATTTGTATTACTATTATTTAAAAATAAAAATGTAAGCCCAAATGACATAATAATTGGAAACAAAACTATGAAAGAAGTTAAAAAAAGAAAATAGAGAATGGAACTAATAAAATCCACATAGTGTACACCAAAATAGGCAGAAAGAAAAGTGAAAGCCTGAAATCAAACTTGAGTGATCTTAAATATGAACAATATGAAAGTTGTAGCAAATGTTAATTAAGCAACATTAACATTAAACAAAAGCAGGCAAAAATTTAAATATTAAAAAATAAAATAATAATAATTTTAAACATTATTAAGACTTATTCAAAATGTAGGAGACTCAAAAAAGCTCTTAAATGCCTACTCTCCTACCTATGGAAAAGTCATCCCAAATAAAGAAGCACTGGAATTATTGGATGGAAAGATTCTGTCATCAGATTGGATGGCCCAGCATAGACCCCGTTATAGAATGTCCAGGAGGAGTAGGCAGCTGGTTAGCTGTGGTGTCCAGAACTGTGACTGTGTCTGAATTTGTCTTTGTTTTTGGTAACTGATCATAGTTCAGCAATTAATCAATGGACAAATATAAACAGAAACCAACAATGTTAATCAATTTCAATTTTGTTTTATGTGCCTTTGACAACTCATTATCTTTATATGTACTAACTCTGTATTTAGTATAAGCTATACTAACATTTTATCTGAGAATTATTCACAGTGCTGTGCGCCTACTCTCAGTGAGGAGTACTATGCAAAAATAAGTCGTATTGTATTGTATTGTATATGGAGCAATTAAAGGCCCAGCCTCCAAACTAATTAAAAGACAATTAACAATTATTGGCTGAAGGAAAAGAGACACAATAGAAAAAAAACAAAAACAAAGAGGAGTCTGAGTCAATGCAATAAATACCTGATACACAGTGTAGTGAGAAATCAAGCAAAATGACACCTTTTATTGGCCAACTAAAAAGATTACAATATGCAAGCTTTCGAGGCAACTCGAAACTGAAGAAGGGGTCTGAGTTGCCTCGAAAGCTTGCATATTGTAATCTTTTTAGTTAGCCAATGAAAGGTGTCATTTTGCTTGACTTCTTACTACATTCATAATGGCTAACACAGTACAACACCCTAGTGCTACACAGTGGAAAACCCCATGCAGGCACCTGAAGAACATGGAAAACCTACAGAGACTCTGAGTAGGCTCTAGCTTTCTAGAGCAGTGGGGCAGCAGTGCTAGGCTGCTGTGCCACCCTGCTATACAACTCTGAATGATTATCTAGAATAGCGGTTCTCGACATTCAGTCCTCCCGGCTCCTGTGGCAACAGGTTTCTTTTCTTAATTGGACCTGTAATGCAAACTGTTACATCCCAGTTTCTCGGATTTTTACATCAGAAATTACAAACTAGTTGTTCTGTATTTCTACTGAATTAATTTATATGTGTTAGATGAGTAACAAATCATTCTTTTTCATTATAAATATTATTTTTTTAATGTTCAGGTTATTTAGACAATTATTTACTAATAAGCATGCAAGTGGGTAACACTGAAGTAGCTGGTCCTTTCAGGGCCATTTGTGCTGGTGTCTGCTCTACTCAGTATTACTTGTCTATATTTAGATACAGTGAGGGACTTACATTTTTGGGGTCCTGAAACTTGAACTGTTATGGGGGCCCCATCTTAACAAGTAAGGAGGTCTGGGTAACCACTGTTATTTTCTTCAATGGGGTATTTTCTTGACAGATAACCACTGTGGTGCCCGGCGGGCGTCCATGCCCGGCCGGGACGCCCAGGAGGAGTGGAGGAGGGCTTGTGCCTCCTCCAGGACACAAGGTGGCGTCCTTCCTGGTGGCTTTGGGGACTACGGGTATGGAGCTTGGAAGCTCAACCCTGTAGGGGCCCGTGGTCACCGCCAGGGGGCGCCCCAAAGCCTTGGGAGTGTTGGCCCTCAGTACTTCTGCCACACCGGGAAGTACTGGGGGGAAGAGACTTGAAGACACCTGGTGGACTTCCGGCTTCACCATGGGAGCTTCCGCCACACAGGGATGTGGCTATGAGCCCTCAGGATCCACCTGGAGTCCTTCCGGGGGGAATAAAAGGGGCCGCCTCCCTCCAGTTAACAGTGAGAGTCGGGTGGAAGAGGACGAAGCTTGGTGGAGAGGAGTGGAGGCGGACCAAAGACTGAGAAAGGCATTGTGCGTGTGGCCAGGACTTAAGGGATGATTGGTGCTGAGGCACTGGGATTGGGCACTTCTATTGTATAAAATAGTTGTAAATAAACGTGTGTGGTGAAGAAACATCATGTCTACCTGTCTGTGTCCGGGCTGTTCCCCACACCACACATTTTTAAAAACATTAACCACTACATCTCAGACTATGATTAACATTATGCTGTACTGGAGTATCTCATATGTCAAACTCACTAATTTGAATAAAAAATTCCCGTTCCTTATAGCTTTTGAGTTATTGGGGGGTTGGTCAAAATTAAAGTCACTTTTGGGCCTCACCGGGATCAGAAGCCCTGAAGCTTAAGCTTCATTAGTTTCAGAGTAGATCTGCCTGTTTTCAGATACAACTAAGAAAGCAAACTACACAGAAAAAGTGAATAAATAAAAAAGTAAGCATTTAAAGATAAAGCAAATATATAAATTTAGTCATGTGTCAATTTGTGGATGACCGAGTTGAGGCAATTCATACTTACAGTTGAGAGCCATAAGGACAGTATGCCTGGTACATGCAGTCGTGCTGCCAGTCATGGAACAAGTTTTATGAACATTTCATATGTAATGAACAGATTTGAGTAAGAGGCATATTTTGATGCTTTTATTATGCTTTTGTACATTTTAATATTAAAATGCAATACTGTACACAAAACATGCTTTAAAACATTTTGGTTTCAGTATCATTTCCAATGCTATTCTTTGATTGTTTTCTACTTTATGCCTTTTCACTTTTTGTGATATTCCATTATTTTTGGTGCATCCCTGAATAGAATTAATAGTGTAGTGCCTTGCTGCCCCTTGGCGGGACTGAGTGCCAGTGGATCCTTAGCTCTTTTGGGTAGCTTGCCATCCTTTAAGGGGCCACTGGTCAAGTAGAATTTTTGACTTTAATACCCCTTTATAAGCTCCCTTGCAGCTGGCTTTCAAGCAGCTTATTTACACAATGGAATGTCGGCTCATACATTTCATCCCTGACTGATGCAACTTGGCAGTGCCATTACAGAACACTCCCTCTCTTCGAAACACATTTCCATTGCAGGCATGTGGCCAGTGACAAAGGCACAGAAGCAGGGTTCTTGAGCACTTTGTTGTTAGGTGGCAACATGGAGATGTTGAATGTTGTATTGTCAGATGACACAGTAAGGAAGTTATGTGCTATGCTGGCATGTGATGCAGCTGTAATGTTAAATGCTTCATTTCCGTTCAGTGATCTGTCTATCATATGTAGGCAGGCAAACCTCTTTGTGTGGAGCTGCAGATTTACCAGTCTCTTGGCTGCCACCTTTCACCAAACTGATGCTGCAAACACCATTTCACATGGTTCTCAGTTTTGAGACTCTCCCTCCACTGCTGCTCTGTAATGCCACCTGACCTGCTTACCTAGTGTCAGTGGAAATTTGATTCTGCCGCACTTTTTCAGGACACTGATTAACCATGACATACAGAATTTTTTTGAACACTGACTTTTATTTCCAACCTTTCTGTGCCTATGGTTCACACTTTTTTCTTCCATTCACAAATGCTTTGTAAATAGTAATAAATCTTTCATTATTATTACTATTATTTCAACAGGTCTCATATGTCAGATCCACAGTACCTCAAATGCAATGACCTGTATACTTTGTGACTGACGTACGACAAAATTAACATACAGCAAGCAGCCAAATGGCCAGATTTAACCATAAGTCAGTGCAGGCTGTGTCTTTATTTACTGTAAGTGTAAATCTGACACTACTGCACTTTTCTTAGTGAAAAGTAAAAGGAAAAACAGGTCAGGTAATTAAACAATAGATCAATTAAAGATAACAATAACTGACTGATTGAGAAACTGCTTGCAACAAAAACCTGTAGCCACCAGAAGCCCTGAGGATTGAACTTCAGAACAGCTGTTCTCTTTTTCCCAGTGGTCATCCTTAAGCAGATGGCTAAAGTTCTCTACATTATTTCATGTATTATCAAAATACATACCTTGGATAATCTTCACCAAAGAGTGGCTCCTGAAACATTCCAGCTGGGAAATAAATGATTTTTTTCTCATGTGACCGATACGGGACTGTTGAAAGAGGACTTCCAAGTGAACTGAACAGGAAAAATAATTAAGCAATAAGTAAATCAACAGATTTAACATTGGATCGTGTATCTGGTATACTTAAATATATATTTCTATCCAAACCCAGTTTTTACATTACATGGTTATGGGGGGGCGGCACGGTGGCACAGTGGTAGCGCTGCTACCTCGCAGTTAGGAGACCCGGGTTCGCTTCCCGGGTCCTCCCTGCGTGGAGTTTGCATGTTCTCCCCGTGTCTGCGTGGGTTTCCTCCCACAGTCCAAAGACATGCAGGTTAGGTGGATTGGCGATTCTAAATTGGCCCTAGTGTGTGGTGGGTGTGTGTGTGTGTGTCCTGCGGTGGGTTGGCACCCTGCCTGGGATTGCTTCCTGCCTTGTGCCCTGTGTTGGCTGGGATTGGCTCCAGCAGACCCCCGTGACCCTGTGTTCGGATTCAGCGGGTTGGAAAATGGATGGATGGATGGATATAGTATTCCTTTAAGAAAATAGCTGCAGTTTTTATGGAGAAGGGAGGTCACATCAAATATTGATTCCAAGTATATGTTTATCTGTTTGCTGCACTTTTTGGGACGTTTATTGATTAATAAAAACTATTTGTGGCATTATCCTCGAAGAAATTCCTGCTTTACAGCATTTTATCACAAGTACCTAAGACTTTTGCTCAGTACTTTATATTATAGATCTTTTATGACCAAAATAAACCCCCTTATCTACTCCAAAATGCCCCATAAGCATTAACTAATCATAATTATTCTGATTTTTACAGCCTCTCTGATGATTTTACAGTTCTTAGTAATATTTGTTACTGTAACAGAATATTTCAAATGAAAGTGTAGTAAAAGGCATTATGTAACACATTTAGTATTTATCTATGTCTCTTTTAATCATTTCTGTTAATGTAATTAATGGGTTAAGTATATATTCCTGCTACTTTTGAAATTGGTGGATACTCTAAAGGCCATTAAACCTGTAGCCTGAATGCTTCAAAAGCTCTATTCAAAATATCAAAAGGTTTTACTGGATATGAATTGAATAGTTTACAACTCTTTTTACTATCATGGAAGTTCTTCCACCAGAAAAAAGGCAAGAAAAGTTTCATTCAAGATAAAGTGATGCACGGGGGAAACACTAATGGTACACTGGAAGGAGGACCCTTGAGCACTGTGTCAAGCCAGAAACATCATTCACACTGCTAAATGGTTTTAAGGAATGCCTCACGCATAAATTGAATGAGTATGAGGAGCAAAGACTGACTCATGGTGTTCTAGTTGAGCGTAAAGGAAGTAAAGAACATCATCAATATTATGATCATGTACATTGGAGGACTCCAACTTGTTGTTCTGAAGACTTGGCTATGGTCTTTTAGTTTGGTTCTACAGTATGTCTATTCATCCCACTTATTCAGCATTATATTCCACACTACACCTTTATTAAACATCACTAAGTGAACTACTTCATTTTCACAGGACATGCACAAATGTGCTCAGATGGATGTAGCTTTAAATGGATAACACATAAGATGCTCACTTATCATTTCATGGTTAAAAGGCTTTGGATTAATATTCTGCTCATAGATCTCCTATTGTTGACAGACAGTGGAATAAATCATGTGTTATGGACTGTCATGACATTTGTGCATCCAACCTGTGAATGTTGCAATCAAGCTCCACCCTCACTAGGCCACATGTTTTGGGCAGGAAACAAATTAACATCATTCTGGTCAAAAGTCTTTGAATGCCTGTTAGACAGCCTTGGTGTTACAATTCACAGCTATGTTTGGTGTACTTCTGGATGGGCTTTAAGTGGAGAAGGACAAATTGATTGTAATCACCTATACATCACTACTAGCACCTAGACTTATCTTACTCAACCAGAAGAATCCCAGCCCACCTGTTATATGTTAGTGAGTAACTGATGTTCTACCATTTGAAATTGGAAAAAAATAAATTCTCACTTAGAAGATCTGTTCAAAACTTTTTTTTTTAAATATGGCAAGACCTATGATAATGAAATGATATTCTCCCTTCTTTGTTGCTTTTTTAAAGAATTGCTCTTGTTGTTGGCTCTTCTCGCTTTGTCTTGGGTGGGGGTTGATTTTAGGTTTGTTAAATCTGACTCAATTGTATGTGATGTTACGTTCTTTGATGGTAAAGTAAGAGTCATGCAAAAAGGCTACATGAACTACTAACAGGCTTACCAGAAAGAACAGAAACATCTGAATATTAGGGTGGCGAATTAAAAATAAAGAAAAGATCAAACTTAGGACATAATTTAGATACAAGTCTAAGTTTAGTAGTTTAGATAATATTGATATAATAAAAGCTCACACCATATCATTTAATTGTTTCCACAATAATCAACTAAAGAAACCACAAGAACAACATTGTAGGTTCTATAATATATACTGTATATATATAAAGATATCAGTGATTTATGAAATTGGTGTTATTTTAAACTGGTCTTCTATCATTTCTTCATTATAAAGATGGGTGATACTTTGTTTTTCTCAGGTTTGCAGCATGTCCTTGTCAATGTCCATACAGTTATCAAAGTCACATGCTAATTTAAACTGTTTTGTGCTGTTCAGAAACACACAATATTTTCAATTACTTTTAAGAGCTCCCCAAGGCAGTAGGCTGCACTGTTATCAGTGTCACATGGAACAGAAGTGCTGTGCAGCTTTGAATAGAGCAAACTTCTTCATGAATTCAGAAAGAGATGCTGCAGACTCTTAAGAGGTAAACCTATCTCTCTATTATAAAAGGAAATCTTGAAATGAGACTTTTTGCCAAGAGATTTTTTCAAGTCACGCAAGATGAGACTATTGCCAAGAGATTTTGTCAAGTCCCACCCCCTTCTCACCCATTTTCAAACACGCCTACAGTCCACATAACTCTCTTTCATGTGAATGCTTTTGTCAGACACAGTTCCTGCACCCTCAGCTCTTATAAATTTTTACGCTTTCCTCATTTAAAGTCAACGTTGGTGCGATACACATGCAGAGCAGGTTACAGATTTTGAAAGTACTAAAATTCGAAAGTCTCAAAAAAACTGATAGTAAAGATTGTATTAGCGATAACAAAGGAAATTATTACTCAGTGAAATAACGGAACCACAAAAAGAGTTCAAATATATGGACAGAAGTATGTAGATATTGTTCGGCTTTAAAGTTTAAGTCGAAGACTTGTAGATCGTCTAATTCGTGTTGCCATCAGGGAAAAGTAATGTTTCTTCCCAATGAAGAGGCATATCCGCGAGAATTAAAAGATTTTTTGTTTGGTGAAAGTGAAATCCAAAAACACTACAGGCAAAATATCCGAATCTACAATAATCTGTTTGCGAACACAACATTCAATGCTCAAAATGTAGGTTTACACAATTCAGGACCATACACTATTAGAATGTGTGGTCCCGCAACAATTAAAGCTATTACAAGCTTAATTTCGACGAAACCACAATTCTGTCAGGTTTACATTTATGATCACAGAGAAGTGATACAACATAGAATCGAAAGAGTTAAACGATTGGGCGTAATAGAAATTCTACAGCCAATAATAGATTCAAATCCATACATCCAAAAGTATTGCACTTTACACGAAATTTATCTGCAAAACACGGACAAAGAAGTTTTCTTGGATTTCTATATGAATCTGAAAGATTACGGTCACATTTATAATAAACCAACATGTGGCGAATTATCAGCGACAATAGTTTTCGAAAGACAGAGATATCAAAGACAGAAGTTTAAAAAGTATTTGCGTGTTAATTTCAAAGCCAAACAAAGCGAAAACGTATAACTCAATGAATATCTCTAACGCAACATTAAACATAATTTTACTTCAATTTATTATATTTTACTATTTTTAACTATGGTTAATTACTCTCTGTAATGTAAAATAGTTAGTTCTATTATGCATATCATGAAAATAACAATCTGTTTAAATTGTACATCTGCTTACCCATACGCAAGTGGGAGAGACGCGAAGTGGCTGGCGCATAGCGCTCGCATGGGGGTTGGTGAGCGAAGCAAGCAGGGGACAGAGCCCCCTAGTTTATTAAAAATTAGTTTTTGCTTAAAAGTGCTTAAAAGTAGGATTGAATTTCTAACTGTTATTTCAGATGTTATCTATTTATAGTAGACTGTGACTAACTTTTGAGTAGTAACAGTATAAAAACAGCATACACAGCATGGCATCAGTGCCGGGGTTCAAAAACACTACACTAAAGGTGGGAGCAGGACACCAACACACTGCCAGCTTGGTCATTGCTCTGTGCTCCCTCACAGATAAACTGGACATGTCTGCAACACTGGCTCAACATAGCTGATATCTTAAATCTTGCAAGATCAGGACAAGTTATCACTGCTGGCTATGCAGGAAAATGGATTTGAAATTAGAAACTCAGAGATGCAAATAAGTAAAAAATAACAAGCTTGAATAACTTTATGTGAGTGAGCACTATTTTTCATGGCAATATCACATATATTGAAGTCAGTTCAGGTTTGCAAGAAGCAGGTGTCTATCCCAGTAGCACAACACAATAACTAACCCCAAGACAGGATGCTTCTTCAACACAAGACACACTTCCCACACACTCACACTTGTTCCTGCCAGATTCATTTAGTGTTAACATATCTTAAATTCTTTAGGATGTATTGAACCTGGAGTATTTGAAGAAAAGTCCATGTGGATACTGAACATGCAAATCACACAGAGAGGTGTTGGGTTTCTGGAGCTCTGAATTAGTACAATTAAGTGCTGTGTTACAATGCCAGCCTAATTATAATTAACTCAAGATTCATCTTGCAACTCTTCTTATTCAATCATTGGCTTGCATGTAATTAATATAAAACCTAAGCATGGACATTACAGGGCTTCATTAATTGAACTGCTAAAAAACACTCCTGAAAAAATGTGGCCACGCACCTATTTTGCCATGATGTTGTCTTCATCCTTTCCATCTTCCACTTTTTGGCAAACTTCAGGTACTGTAAGTAGCTCTCAAAATAGCTGTCAGTAACAATAAACTACAAAGAACAGAGAGAGCAGTTTAAGGACAGGTTCAGGACATTCAACACATCTATTAAACAATAAAAGTCTGAATATTGCAGCGATACAGACAATCACAGAACTATTTTTAAAAGTATTAGTGTAACTCTCACCTCTGAGTATAGAGTGTCCATTACATTTAATTCTTCAGCACTAGTCTGTTGATCAAGATGTACTGTTATCGATTTCAGCTGCCATGAAAATGAATGTTAATTTGTATTAGCAAAGCTTTGTTATATCTCCTTATTTGAAGCTTCACAACATTGTGTAATAATACAAATCAAAACAAAAGAAGTACCCTTTCTAGTGTAGCTTTTCTTGTTTTCTCACTTGTCAACTGATTATTTACTATCATGGTCTGAAGTGCTGATCTAATCTCGTTGACCAGTTCTGTAACCTATGAGACACAAAAAAACAAATTACTGTGGATTTCTTGGTATTTTTTTTTTACTCTAACAACTAAGCTATTCCTATTCCTCTACTGACAGGACTAAAATTTACTTTCTGTATATATTGTATAATAAAGGCCTTTTTAATTGAAGAAGATCAGCAACATTCTGATTATTTTACAAACACATACATTTAAACTCTTTTATTAGTATTTACAAAGACTAAGTGAAAACTTCATAGTGGATTCTAAGGTCAATTTTTTAAAATTTCTACTGAGTTGCCATGTTATTAGATATATCAAATGAATAACAAGTTGTCCAACAATTTTCCTTTAGAATATCTAGAATTTGGTCTAGGTATTGTCTAAAAAGATGTCACAAATGCAAGCAGGAATACTGATCCATGTTGACCCTAGAGAGTCCAATAGCTTCTTCAGATTAACTGATGGTTGATCTCTACTGTGATTATCTCATTTCATCTCATTCTAGAGAAGGCCTTAAATTCAATTCACTATCAGGTTCCTTGAGCCATTCCATGACTTTTCTTGCTCAGCAGCATTAAGTATTGTCCTTCCAAAAAGACCATTAGTTGTTTGGTATACTGTTTCCATTAGTAGATATTTATATTGGTATGTATTTCAATATTGTTGTCTGTACATATGTCACTCATATCAGAACCGCAGGTGTACCTAAAAACTGACAACACAATGTAAGCTGCATAACAAGTTCAAGTCTAAATAATAAATATTTACATTTGACATAATGTGAACTGACTCTTAAATGTTGTATATTTTCTAGAAGTGGGTTCTTTAAGTGTCATTTTATTCCTATCTCATTCCGCATGTTCACAAAAATATAGATACCACTGAAAGAAACACTTCTATTTCTTTCAATATAAAAGACAGCAGGTAACTGAAAAATCTATAGAAATTAAGCAATCATCCAATACTCATTTTCTGAACTCCCTTCCTGCATTATATGGTAACAAGGATGCTGGATAATATCCCAATTGCACTAACTAACTTAATAGACCCCAGTCCATCAGAGGGCATACATGTTCATAAATTCCTGTGCTTGTTCACCCAATGCCAATATAGCTTTATCTATTCACTTAAATTACATTCTTTTGTAATATAGGTTGAAAGAGTACCCAGAAAACGCATATGAGACACCTTTTAAAAGGTGTAGACCTCATGCAATTAATGACAAGGCTGGGACTCCATTTGAGGTTCTTGTGGATGTAAGGAAAGAGCAATAATAACTACATTTCTGGACTTCAACTTTAAATGTGTCACACATGTGTGAGTAGAAGGAAGCTGTGTGGGCCAACTGAAGGTAATTCCACGCCAGGCCAGGGGGTGGCGGGGTGCACTAAACCCTCTTCTGTTGTCTCCACACACCAAACACAGGAAAACCTGTCTGATTCAACCTTGAAGACATCACTTCCGGTTCTGGCACCCAAAAGCACGTCACTTCCGGTTCCACCATGTCACCTGCAGTCCTGGCCTTTAAAGCCGTCATGTTTTAAATACTAAATCAGTTCAGTCTGGAACTTGACCAGTGCTCTTTTCCAATTACCCATTTTCAGCTAGCGACAATATATGGGTGGCTGCCCCAAACCTTTTCCTGTGTTGAGGCTGATTATTTCACAAACGGTACACTTTTTTTCTGAGCCAGCAGCAATGTAGGGGAAGGGTTAAAGATTCCTGACCTTATACTGTACAATTGTAATCACTTAATATTTTCATGTTATACAGTACTGTTATATATTTATTACAAGGACTTTTAATGTGTTGGATGATTTAGGATAAAATATTCTTAAGCAGGCCTGTAAACTAAAATGGTTGGCTTGCATTTAACAATTTTAAAATAAATACAATGCAAGCTGTATCATCTATGACTTCAGCATCGATCTGGATAAAACTGAAGAGCAAAAAACGTTTTACTAATATCACATAACCTGCACATATAAAATGTTTTCAAAAAAGTTCTTCTGAATTTACCATTTTTTGCTTTTTCTCAGAAATGCTGTCTTGAATGAACATTGCTTCTACCACTGGACCGAAAGCATTATGAGTGTCAAAGACACATTTTTTCCATGGAGGGGTGGGCTCCTAAAGATGAAAGACACTGTTATGCATAATTTACATCTGAAAGCTAAGCTGTAAAAATTATACATCTAAAATAACAAATCATAAATGTTGCAAAGGACCTCTGTCTAAATCAGTAGACCAAAAGAAAAGCTGACAGAAGTATGCTGAGTATAATAGCTCAAATGTTAGGTAGGTCCATGGAGCAAAAAACAGGACACTCCAGGAATGAGAAAGTAAAAGACAGATAGATGGATACAAGGACACCTCTTTGCTCTTGTCTGAAGTTTTGGTTATTTTTCTCTTAGCCTGAGTGAAACGAGGATCCAGGGCAGGAGAGACCGTTTGAAAGAAGGATGCAATCATGTAGAAATTCAAGACACTGAAACAGCAGAGTAACAGACAATGTCATCAATACAAAAGAACAGGACTATCTGTCTATCAGTTCTTTGTTATTATGTTTTCTCATCTATTCATAGTTCATTTATTATGTTTCCTCTCGGTATCCCTCTGCCCATTACTTAGCATGCCATTTAATAAGTTTCTAGGCCCATCTCACCTTATTTTATGATATTCACTGATGTATTTGGACATATTAGTTAAGTAGGGAAGATCGTGGACATAAACATGATCAGATGGCTTCATGCTGATAGACTCAAAAGTTGCTTGTAAACATTCCAGCCAGTTGATACCAGGAGCATTTCTCTACAAGAAGCCCATCAAGGAACAACTTGGTTAGAACAGATATTAGTGTTCTCTTTGGCAGACACCTATTTACAAGATTAGGATATATTACAATGGCTTCTTTATATATTCTACAGTTGAAACCCAAAAAAGCTTGGGTTGAATTAGTCAGTTTAGCTTAAAGCTCAATTCCTTAGCCACATGCTTGCCTTCATTTATACTGAAAAGGGTGATAATAAACACAGTTTCCTTTGTGAACAGCTAAATTGGAATTTTTAAATTGCAGATATAATGTTTGATTTTGTAATGGCTACATAGGATCATGATTCAGTCTCATATGAGTTGCAATGCTTAAAGAGCTTTTGGTTTGTTTACCTGTAATTCAGATATAGTTATCCTTTGAAAGAACGGGTTATCTGTTTCTTTCTTTGATGCCATTGATCTAAGAACTGATGTTATGGCCAAGACAGGGCCAGCAATTTTCATTGTTTCTCCCTCTGATACTCCCAGAAACTGAAATATAGATTGAATGTATTCCAAATATTTCCTATATACCTTGTGAAAAGAAATCCATAGCAGAAGGTTAGTCTATCTAAAAAGGAAAGCACAAGCCTGGATGATGCAATGAAAATTCTTACTATAAAAAATAAGCTAATTTTCCCAATTCACATGTACATTTTTAAATTAAATAGATTAATTGACTGACTGACTGACTGACTGACTGACTGACTGACTGACTGACTGACTGAATGAATGAATGAATGAATGAATGACAGGTTGACCCCAGTATTATACTAATAACATACTATGTCTTGGACCTAAAATATCCACACACTCTTTCCCCTTGTAAATATGAAGTACATTTCACTGCTTAAAACACAATATCACCTATGTCCATATAAAACACAAATTTTAGATTTCCCACTATTGTGTTTACATGGGGATACCTGCAGTATGGACGTGTAATGTTTACTTAGTAACAAGGTGAGATATCTGAACTATTTTACTTACTTTTATATCTGGTTCAAAATGAAACTCTGGCCGATCAATCTAGAAATATAAATAAAATTGCTTTATGATTTTTGTTTTCACCAACAGATAATGTTACTATCATGTACATCTGTCCTTAAGGATATTTATTCAGAAGTACTGTTAGTGGATCAAGTGGTAGAGATATTTAAATTGAAGCCATAATCTTATCAGATTGACTTTTAATAACAAACACAGTTGAAAACATTAAATTCTTGATAAGAGTTTACTGTTTTTAGAAGAATCAATGTGCATTTTCTTTTGTATTTAAAAGTAAAAATGAATAATATACAGAAGCACTGCCTTTAAGATGATGACAACTACACTATATGGCTAAAGGTATATGGACACCTCTCTAAATTATTGAGTTCAGATGTTTCAGTTGCACCCATTGTTAACAGCTGCATAAAGTCCAGGGCTTTGCTATGCAATCTGCATTGACAAGCATTGACATTTGAATGGGTCATAATGAGGAGCTTATTAACTTTAAATGTGGCACTATCAGGATGCTACTTTTACCACAAGTCAGTACATGAAATTTTAGTTCAGCAAGGTCTACCCTTAGTTAACTATAAATGCTATTATTGTAAAGTGAAAATGTCTAGAAGTAATAGCAGCTCAACAACTACGTAGTGGGCCATGATATGAAATATGAAATGGTAGGCAGTCCGGGCAGCCAAGGGCTAAAGCACATAGTATGTAACCGTTGCTTCTGTTGCATCACTCACAGAGTTGCAAACTACCTCATGAAGCAACATCGGCACAATAACTGTGCATCAAGAGCTCCATGAAATTTGTTTCTTTGGCCTAGCAGCAGCACACAAGCCTAACATCACAATGCGTAACACCAAGCATCGAATGTATTAATATAAAGCATGCTGTTACCAATTTGGGTTTGGAGGATGCTGGAAAAATGCTACCTTCCCGACTGCATTGTGCCTAGTATAAAGTTTGTCGGAGAAGGAATAATGGCAGGATTTGGGCCTAGGACCCTTGGTTGGTTTCAGTGAAGGGTACTGTTAATGTTACAGCATAGAGGCATTTTATAAAATTGTACACTTACAACTTTGTGCCAGCAATTTAGGGAAGGCCCTTTTCTGTGCCAGCCTGACTGAACCCTTGTGCACAAAGCCAGGTCCATAAAGACATAGTTCAATGAGTTTGGTGTGGAGGAACCCAGGTGGGTTACACAGAGCCATGACTTCAACCACACTGAACACTTTTGGGGTGAACTGGATCACTGATAATGAGCCAGGTCTTCTTGACCAATATTAGCACCTGACTTCAGAAATGCTCTTTCGGCTACATGGGCGCATAAACCTACAGTCAGACTCCAAAATGTTATAGAAAGTTTTCTCAGCTGATAGGGGGAGTTAAGGTGGGGGCAACACTGTATTGATGCTCACAGCTTTGGAATAGGGTGTCCGATTAGTTCATATAGCTGTAATGGCCAGGTGTCCACAAACATTTGACAGTAAAGTGCATGTCATGATCTCATGTACATTCAGAATGTGGTGTATATACTTGCAATAAGCATAACAGCCGAGAAGTGTGTGATGTGTAAAAAAAATGAAACAGAGAGAAAAAATAATTAGATCCAAATGATGAAAATTTACTAAAACAAGATCAAAAACCTGACCATTACGTTGTCTAACAACATTTTTGTCACTGACCTGACAGACAGAGAAGACTTGGCTTACCTGAATAGCATATTTGCTTGTATTTTGGGGGTCAAAAACAAGGTTGAGTTTGAAAAAGGGGTAGGTGTTGTAATCTTTCATAATTTTTTGCAGCACTGCATTAATATTTGTACTGTTGGTGAGACCAATCTGGAAAGTTTGGAAAGACATTTTAAGTTTTGTATAAAAAACAAAATCATGATGCAATTTCAACAAGTATAAAAATGTTCATCTGAAATTAAATACATTTAGCTCATATAAGCTCATGATAGTTTTACATTTTTAATTGAGTAAAGACTATGGGATATATATATATAGATAGCTTAAAAAATGGTATTGATCATTTTAGTTTGTGTCTGAATGCAAGCAACCCAGAGATTCATCTTCATTTTAATGTAAAAATTCTGAAAAAATTAATTCAAATAATTCAGTATGATGCTGATTAAATTCCATCCATCCATTTTTTAAATTCACCCTCTCCATTAGAAGATTGTGGGTAGCACCAGCCTTTCCCACCACACTAACATACACATTCACACTTGTGTGGTGAGCCAATTTAAAACAACTGGTTATCCTTAAAAGTACTAGGAGGAGACATCAAAGCTTGAATACTCAGAGAAAAATCCACACTGACACAGGGAAAATGACAAATGTCTACACTAACAGTGGCCAGATTTTAAATCTTGATAATAGTATAAACTCCAGTCCTACAATAACCCTGAACTGGATTGTGGGAGTTACAGTTATGGCTGGAAGGAGATTTAGCTCCACTGTCAGTACCCCTGAAATCCCAAACAGAAACTTTCACCTTTTTAATAGTTTCTCTGAATGCCAAACGCCCAGTAGCAATAATTTGGGACAAGTTGGAACAAACATAGTAGAATTTCTTTGCTTTTTCCTCTGCAGAGCTCAAATTGGTACTGGAATTCTCTGAAAATGATAATAAAAACAATAAGTATCAAAGTGATTAAATTATGTGGCCTTACAAGGTCTGTTATATAAACTGTTGAATAAAATCTCTACCAAAAGATTCTTCTGATTTGTCTTGTATGTTTTTTTTTTCAACTGGCAATGGCCTGGATAGTGGAGATCCTTCACCTGCCAGGCATATTGTAGGCAGCACTGCAAAGAAGGGCTATCCCAAGAGAGGAACAAACAGTGGCAGTCAAAGAGCTCCTCCACAATGCACCTTTGGGGAAGAAAGGAGCCTACATGGAGCAATATGCTCAAAAGTAAAACCTTTGAGATCACCTGAATTAAGGACAGGGATGGTGCCTTGGTAGGACTCTCCATCTCCAAGATTTCTACAGGACATTAGAAGGTCTAAACCAAGATTGGTGGCTTCTTACTAAAGAGGGTAGGCAACAATACACATTTTAATTACTTCCCATGGCAGTCTAGCAGGTGACCAACACAAATCTTCAAACAGTACATATCCAACCAGACAGGTGGATGTCTACTTATGAAGCAATCTCTGAAGCTGCCTTGAAGGGGTTTTTCTTTGAATACCCTTCTGGAATGAATGGACTCCATGGGCTTGTGAGAAAACACTGTAACCTTGTTGCTTCAGATGATAACATTTGATATAGAAACAAAAACTCTACAGTTAGGTGGGGGGCGGCGAAGAGGATGAGGGTTACCTGATTACTCACTGGGAGGGTGGAAGAGAGGCTAAGATTTGGAGTGAAGGGATAATTTGAAATCAGGAGGGAGGATGGTGAGTAACACAAAAGAGGTGGAAAAGTGGGAAAGTCACCCTGGCAAACCTGGATAGGAAAGGACATAGGAGGTAACAGTTTTATCTGTGTTATCATTTCTCTGTTCTCCCTATAATAATCCTTCCCTTATATTTTGTTAAATCATCTATTTCTGAGATTTTAGATTCTTTGGCATTGTTGTATTCAGAGGGGTCTAACCTTACTATAATGTGAATACAAATTGATGATAATAATAATAATAATAATAATAATAATAATAATAATAATAATAATATTTTAATAAAACTGACTTACAAGGGGACTGGTCATTCCCAACAAAAGCAAAGAGTCAGTATTAGATAAAGTTATAAAGAGACTGATCTCTGTAATTTACAAAATAAATTAAACCCAGCATTGCTTGTATTTTTTCATATGAGTATAAATATTTGAAAATAAGCAATATGTGCTTCTAATTAATGGCATTTTTTATTTCTTAATCACCTCTGTTCATGAACATAAAGCTACTGACTGCATCAGAGTGGTCCTGTAAAGTTTTGTTGTGACCTTTACTGCAAAGTTCCAAAAGAACTGTAAATCCCTGCAGAAATGTAAATAAGTTGCATAAGATTTCCATCGATGATGTTAATGGCAACAGCCGCTTCTGTTAAATAAATTATTTGACTCATGAAAGAGAAGCCAGCACACACAAGATAGTGACTCAAAGCAGGCATGTTCTGATACTTAGGTGAGAGATCATCATTCATTTAGTCTGTACATTCTAGTACATGTCTCTCTGAAGAAGCTTCCATAAAAGAATAAAACTAAGTAATTTCTACACCAGTGGGAATTTCCAGTCTGCAAAATTCCAATAATAGTAGTTGTAAAATATTAACTATCTTTGGATATTGTTTTAATTGTTTTCTGCTTCCTCTGTTTTCTATTAGCAGATTACCTTTTGTTTTTAATTTCACTGTATGAAAGCTATAAATGATCCAAAAAAATATACAGTGGATACATAGAATTTGTGAGAAACACCAACACTCAGATAACCAAAGAATTCAGATTGTTTTAGTCTTCTACCATTCTGCAAATGCAATCACAAGTTAGTTCATGTTTTTCAGCAAAGAACTTTAACACCATCTTTTCAGCCCCAATGTGAAGATGTGCCCTAAACTGGTAAGCAAACATAGATTTTTTGCCCAACTGGCATCACTGTTATCTGCAGGGGCAAAGTTCACTGTCCATGTGATGTCATGTATTCAGATATTTGTGGACCAGAGTGCATTCTAATAAGATGTAATGCCAATCCTCAGCTTTCATAGGAGTAATGCTGCTAGAAAACATCAAACAGGCAAATGTTAATACCCTTGAAGGGGTTAGGTTCCTATGATCACCAAAAACTGTAATTGTTCATTAGAGAGTGCTCAAAATACACTTTTCTGCAAAGAATTCTTTATAATAAAACATTATTTCTGATAACATTCACTTTTAATAACACAGTAACCATGAAATAACCCATAAAATATAGTACACAAAATTGAATTGGTAACACGCAAAATATTCTTTCTCGCTAGTCATGACTTTTTATGCTAATATCTCAAAAAGAATAATTACAGCCAATGCTATCAGAAGATGCAGAGACTGGTCAGGTCTTGACATCACCTCCGGCACTCTGTCCTTCACAGATGGTGAATGGCATTGGAGATTGTGAAAGATGCACCAGCTTGAAATAATCGCAATGTCTAGTTCGTGCATCTCTTGAGATCCTTAAGAGTCTCAGAGTATGGGAGCATAGCAGAAGCACAAAGACATTTAACCTTGAAGCTGTGACTTGATGTTTCTAGCCAGTCTCAACCTTTCTCCTTTTTGTAGATATAATGAACCATTGATTCCAGCACAAAGTTTATCTAAAACCTTTATTTTCTCACTAAGCTGTATCAAGGACTTGCACTACTAGGCTTAGGGGACATAATTGCAACACAAAGCTTGATTTTTTTTTTTTTTTTTAAGCGAAACAATGAAAATATTCAACAAATGCACAAGGAGCTCCTTATTTTAAAACAGTAGGGTGAACAGGACATAGCCACACCACAAACTTGTGTGCATTTTGGCCCTCATTTGTTTTCTGTACTACGCAAATCTGTCAAGTCCGTGAATGTGTGCGGCTGGTAATATGAAAGTAAAAATGAGGCTACTGATAAAATCACATGAATGAAAGTTGCAAAAGTTAAATGCACAAATGTTGAGGATCAAATGTATTTTGAATGCCTCCATGGCTATTATGCAACTCTCATATCACTTTTAAATCCATCACACATCAAGACAAAAAAGCAAACAACTTACCCAAGCTTGACCTAAGTATTTCAAAGATTTGTTGCTGTCCAGGGTTCGGGCTCTTACTGTGAATCTTCATCTTTGTTATATTTAGCTGCTGTCCACAAGAAAATCCCAAAATGTCTTCACATGGATCTTTGGTGCTATTGATGGTGGAGAATATCCATGCTGGAAGTATTGGAAGGCTGATACAACTGGCTGAATATTGAGAAGAGGCGAACAATTGAACTGTGATGGAGGATCAATACACTAAACTAAGGAAAAATTAGAGTAGGAATGTTTAATAGTAAAGGAAGTGAGGGGGGAAAAAGTGGAGAAAGGATGTAAAGAAACAGATATACAGGGAGGAAGGCCAGAAAAGAAAAATATCATATTTGCAGTGTGAAAATTGATGGTTAGATCAGCAGATAATGAACAAGAGTTGACAAAAATGTTTTGCCACACAACTTATTTTTATAGAATTGGTTGAACATATCACAACTAGATATATTAGCACTCTCTTTTTTTGTTTGTTTTTTTTACACAATCTACATTAATTGAATAAAACTTATGCCAGCATGAAACAAGACCATGTGTCCCCTTTTTTACTACCGTAGTCAGAATCTTGCACTTGCAGGCATTTCCTCAATAACCTCATCATCAATTTCAAAGCTTTTCCCACATATATCACCTTTGATTACACTATAAACAGGTGAAAATCTGATAAAGCAAAATATGTGCTGTGAGGCAGATAGGAACAGTCCTCGTGTTTGAAACTGCTTTTTGTGTTTTGTCCTTTTTGTGTTTTGACCCACAATTTGTCATGCAAACTGAATAACAGTGCTTTAATTAACAGCATTCTTTTCAAATTATTTTTTAACTGGCTACAGATATTTACTACAGATTCATATGACGCAGAAATTTAAAAAGTTTGTTATTCACAATGCACCTATGTGGTGCTACAGGGCAAATTAGACTGAAATATAGTGAATGTTGGGAACATTTTTGGGCAACACTCACATTTTTCGTATACGAGGAACAAGTGTAAGTACACAAAATTGTATGTACTATAAATGTGAAATTATCACTTTACTCATACCATTCCTCCATCCATACCTCAAGTGCTAGTTAGAACATTAGAACAATCTAAACAAGAATGGGCCATTCAGCTCAACAAAGCTCACCAGTCCTAGCCACTTAATCTAGTTTTTAAGATACCTAAAGTCCTACGGTCTACCATACTACTTGGCAACTTATTCCAAGTGTCCATGGTTCTCTGTATGAAGATAGACTTCCTAAAGTTTGTGTAAAATTTACCCTTAACAAGTTTCTAGCTGTGTCCCCATGTTCTTGATGAACTTGAGTTACATCATAAATTATCTGTAATATGTCACGCACGCGCACATGGGGAGCAGTTTAAGGACAAGACACACACCGCAACAAGTCGTGCCAGGGGACAACGGCAGCGTGTTAACCTCTCTCTCTTTATTTCTTTAGAAAGAACAAGGCTGCGCCACCGTAATACCACCCGGACGATCCAAAGAGCCGCAGCACTTCCGGGTTCCTTTCTTCCCTCTGGTCCCCCTGTGATGACATCAGCTAACCATCCAGCACCACGATTTTCCCAGCATCCCACTGTTTAATTTCCAGTCCGTCCCCATAAATTGTCCATCTACCCCTCCTTCTGTGTCTTTGAGTTATTTTGAACTATTGACCCTGAAATTTTGTTACAGTATACGGGGCTAAAAACCCCAAACCTTTATGTGACTCTGTTTTCTTTATTACAAATAGTTCTGAAGAATTGCTTTGCAGGTATACCATAAATACTGATACAATAACCTAAGGGCAGCAAAACAGCTGTTATTAATTCTGTTTTAAGTATTAGATGAGTTTTGGATGATACAGATTTGGATACGTTGACTTTTCTCTGCGACACAGGGAACACAAAACGTTTTTTTAATTTAAGTAATCAACTTTTTTCATAGTAGTCAAAATGTATTTTCATCAGGTTAGGCATTACCAGTTAAAGATAAGTTTAGATAATAAGATTTGTTTTTGGAAAAATGTTAGTTATGGCATAAGCAGGAATGTTCTTGCTATTTTGAAGTCATCCTTGAGGGCATTATTGACATTAAGAAGTGTTTGCTAAAAATGTTGAGACTCTCAATCTTTCTATGGTATACTTCAATTGCTTTTTTTAAAGCTTTAATGTCCAGCTTGCTTATTAAGTAATTTTCATAAACAAGAAGTACTCTTTGTTAAGGGGAAATGTCTTTTGGGTTTTAGAGGAAATTATCTACTTTGTCCTTACAAGCTAATAAAAGTGGGTAACAGGCCTTTGTTTCTCCGCATTTCTTTAACTCAGGGTTCTGTACCTGACAGTATTTCTAGGACATTTTCTGTTTGATCCTTGCCTGTAATATATCCTTTACAATAACTACTTATATTTCCTTGATATTCCTTGCACACATTCTAATCAAAAGCTGGTTAGGCAGTGATTTTCCTTTTCCTTTTTAATCACATTCAGCCAACAGAGTAATCTGATCTTTATATTATTCAGATGAGAAGGTTGTATAGGTTCCATTACTGCCTTGTGTGAAAAATATCCATAACCTTACAAAGGACCAGGCTAGAAAAATATGTATGACATCTAAAAGGAAGTCTGATAAAGTTAAATGTAAACTACTTTATGGAAAGGTGTCAGAAAAATGAAGTCCTCAAACTTTGCAAAGCTGGAGTACTTTCAGAAGCTACACAAAGACCACTGAAATTGATGAAGAAATGCAAATTCAGGATGAAGAAACAGTAAAAAAAATCATTTTTAAGAAGAGGACCATCTGGGAATTTTTCTTATGTAATACTGGTGAATTTTCATTTTAATTTGTGAAATACAGAATGTTCTATTTCCAAATTCTGTAATTCATGTTGGGCTTCCATTATTCTGACCCTTAAGCAGCGTAAGAGGCTAATTTGGTAAATTATCATTCCTGCTGTAATGAAAACTCATTTATCAGTCGATACACTAGCTTTCTTATTTTTCAGTTTTTTACTTGCCTTCATCTACTTTAAGCACAACTTTTAAATTCTACCGAAGAGCTTTTATGAAATATTGACTTCTTAAAACCAGAACATGACCCACCTGTGCTATGTCGGTTCATTTTCAACAATATGATGGTTAAGGAGCCCACAACTGCAATGCATGTGAAGGTTGCTAAAATTACCACAAACCTCTTCCTAGATACATGCCAGCTTCTTGGTCTTGATGGGGCTTTTTCTTGAAGGCAGAGCTGCAGGAGTGAAAAGGAACATTTAGAGGCTATAACAGTAAAGAAATGAGCTTAGACATAACTACTGTTTGACTAATTTTTAAATAAACTGAAAAATGTCTTGAGCAATATTCTAAAGAACTCAGACATGACACAAGCTTGACTTATTTTCTAACTGATCAATGACAAGGTGAGCTGAGATTATGGCTGTTGTAAAAGGTGTGACATGAACAGTTGTTAGTAGAACGTGGCAGGCTCTTCACACTGTTACTTTTTATAGCACCCATGAAGAGAAAGCTGAATCTCCTGGCTAGTTTCAGACCATCATATTATTTTACTCCAGTTATAGGCATTACCACTTGCTGTTCCATGTTGTAGAAAGCTTGCAAAAAGAGTGGGTGGCCAATTTGTTTAGATCATGCAGAAATTGACTTTGCTTATTCGAAAAGAACATGGACCCTCATATCCTTTATTCTGAACAACATTGTAAACAGCAGTTTCTGTTTTCTTGATTGTCAGTTGGTCGCATCTTACTTCGGCTCAACTTTTCTTATATTGCTAAATTTAGCTTCTATTTACTAAACTGGTGTTACTTAAATTCTCCCACTGAGGAACTAAACACGAAGTATATAGGTTTTTATTAACTTATTACAGAGTATATAAGTATATTTTACCTTTGCACACCACAGTGATACACAGAATTGCACTGCTGTTGCTCAACTCCAAGTCTAATTTTGTAAATAAACACTCCAGCTTTTGTCCAGCTTGTAAAGGCTTAAGAAATTGGGTTGATGGACATTTGATTTGTATTCTTTTAAGTTTTTGTAATGACTCTTGGCACATCTTCTTAAAACAGGTCTTCTAAATAAAAAATACATAATCTTACACTAAAGAACTCTGCTAATGACAAAACAAATACATTTCTGATAGATATTATGAAAACATCTGTTAAGTTTTAAAGATCACATCGCAGAAGAGCCCTGGATGAAACCTGACCATGACGTTATTCACTTACAACCAAAATGAAAGTAGAACTTGAAACAAGAAACACTCCATACAGAAACACAACCACCATAGTGATAAAATATCAGAGCTACAGAAGGGCTTTCCTACACTAACTGGGATGTGCCAACATCCTCACATACACTTTTACTGTGAGTAAGTATATTAATTTATTTTAGTTTTTGATCATTAAGGAAAAAAATTCCAAAGTGTACTCAAATAGTAAACTGTGGAATCATCAAAGATATATTATTATTATTATTATTATTATTATTATTATTATTATTATTATTGTTGTTATTGTTATTATTATTATTATTATTATTATTATATTAAAGCATGGGGTTTGAAAAAACAACACTGGAAATAAACCAGTCCATTAAACAAAATAAAATGTTCAGGGAAAAATTAAGAATTGCTTTAATAATTACAATCTAAAGCAGGTCTGGAAGGGTCAAAATGCTCTCACCATTGAGCATCAGAAAAATTGTGTTCTTTCCAACAGGCAAGGATCATATTCTCCTTGTTAATAAACCAAATTACCTTTTTAACAAGATTTGCTACAAAAGATTTCAATGTCTGAAATGAATATGTAAATGTGATTCTTTGTAAAAATGTCAGAAATGATATTGGGATGGTGTGATGAAATCTCTGGAGGTCAAAACAAATAGGGCTGTAGGGCCAAATGACATTATCAGGATGGCTCCTGGAGTCCAGTTCCAGGCAGCTCTCTCACATATTTCTTTTACTTTTTATCTGGTTTCTGAGCTGTGGTATTGTGACTGAGCTCTGGAAACAATCACTCATAACCTCAGTTCCCATGCTTCCTAAGCCAAGCCATCTAAGTGACTATAGACCAGAAGCCTCCTCTTCAATACCATTGAAATGCTTTGGACATTGGATGAAAGACATCTTATTGACACAGACTTGGCCCTTTCAAGATAGCCACAAGTTTGTTTACTGTACAAACAGAAGCACAGAGTATGTTGCATAATATCTACTCTTTTCTTGATAAACCCAGTTCCTATGTCAGAGTGTCATTTGTGGATTTGTCTTCAGCTTTCAATGCTGTTCAAGATTATACATACTAATTCATAAACTGACCAATATGAAAATTAATGCATATTTTACATATATTAGTTCAGGACTTGTTTATGTATTGTTCACAGATGGTTAGGGTACTTTCTTAAAGAGCATTTAGTCAGAAACAGGGTCTCCTCAAGGTAGTGTACTGTCCCCTTCACTATTTACACTGTATACTAGTGACCATAGTTCCGGTATCAAGTAAGCTGATAAACACTATGGTGATAGAATGAAAATCGGGGGATGATGTAATCCATTACTTCAATCCAGTGGATTGTTTACCAAGTTTGCACAATAATAACCATGTTGTACTAAATGCCAAAAGAACTAACGGAATGATTTTGGAAAAAGGACTTTAAGATGAAGAAATCTGTATGTTCACCACTCATTGTTCTGTGAAGTAAAAATAGAGCCTGAAATAAATATCTGGAACCTTGCATTATAATAATCTAAATTTGAATATACATCTAAATTGGCCCTAGTGTGTGCTTGGTGTGTCTGTGTGTGTCCTGCGGTGGGTTGGCACCCTGCCCGGGACTGGTTCCTGCCTTGTGCCCTGTTTTGGCTGGGATTGGCTCCAGCAGACCCCCGTGACCCTGTGTTTGGATTCAGCGGGTTGGAAAATGGATGGATGGATGGATGCAAAAACATACATTCTGAATGCAATCAGCTTATTTCCCCTCCCATAAGCTTAAACTTTTCAAAGTGGACAGGTGTCTCATGCTGTTTATTACAGCATGATCCAGTCTGTGATCATTTTCTGCTCCCCTTCCTTGTTTACTGGATGACAAAATCAAAAGCTCTAATACGTTACTGATATAGAGATTGATGACTTGATAATGATATGCCAGTGGGTAATGATGAAGAAACTAAGACTCATCTCAGCTGATGACAGCCACCCATCATATGCAGTTTCAGGAATTTCTTTCTTCTTAGTGCCATATGGTGTCTTACCCAACAAATGGTAAAGGTAGAAAAGTTTTGGGAATGAACAGTTTCTTCATAAGCGTGCTGAATGTGTTTGGGTAAAAATGTATTGGAAAATTGTTAGAAGTACTCATCAAAATATTGTTTGAAATTATGTAATTGTTTCTGAATTATTGTAAAATTTTAAACCTGCTGTTTGTAGTACTAGGGTGTTGTACCATTATGAATGTAATGAGAAGTCAAGCAAAATGACACCTTTCATTGGCTAACTAAGAAGATTACAATATGCAAGCTTTCGAGGCAACTCAGGCCCCTTCTTCAGGCAAGATGTAATTGCTATTTGTAATTGTTTTATTATTTTATTTTTCAAAGCAACCCTGAAGACAAATGGCATGTTTTCTCACGGAAATATGACTAAATAAAAAACCTTAAGCTTTAAAGCCAGATAAAAATTAAAGTGTAAATATGATGTGCATGCTTCTCAATACACCAGCAAATCCGCGATTCTTGAAAGAATCGCAAATCCAAGAATGGCAATTACTTTCTGTTCCCTCCGATATTTGTAGGGATGAAAAATCATGGAGGGTGGGTGCGTCCTGGGAAATTTTTCATTTAATTAAATAAACATATTTGTACTAAAGTGGTTTCGTTTTGGAGCTGTGACTCATCTGGTTCTGGTGTTTCAGAAGCGCATTGTAGGCGCCTTCATTTATTGTTTTTATCCATGTCGTGTCGTTTTTTTTGTTTTTGGCTGTGTCGTTAGCTAGACGTCGTTTGCTGACGGCGGTAGATTCACGTGCTGAAGTGACGATGGCGGCGAACCCAGGCTTGGAGGGGCACATTTACTAAACAAAGGTGGTATATGTGGTGGTGTGGGCGGTCGCGTTTGGGCAGCGGTGGTAGTGTGTACGGCTTGCCTGTTGCCTCTGGCATCAAGGCAACATAAAGTTGTCCATGTCCAAATACAGGCTCAGATAGGTACATGCCTACTTTGTCCATGGTTTGTCCTTGGGATTTGTTGATTGTCATGGCAAATGTATATGATACCTGAGGTCTTTGTTTTTGGATCCGTGCCTCTTTTGCATCTGGTGTTTCAGAAGCGCATTGTAGGCGCCTTCGTTCATTGTTTTTATCCATACGGGCTTGTTTTTGTATTTGTAATCATTGAGCTCTTTCGTTTTGGAGCCGTGACTCCTTTGCTTCCGCTGTTTCAGAAGCGCATTGTGGGCGCCTTCGTTCATTGTTTTTAGCCATACGGGCTTGTTATTGTATTTCCGTTAGTTGAGCTCTTTCTATTTGGAGCCGTGACTTCTTTGCTTCTGGTGTTTCTGAAGCACGTTGTAGGAGCCGCTGGGTTTGACTCTGGGGTGCTGAGGCGCTGTTTCAACTTACTTCTAATACTGAATTACCGTGGTGTGCACGTTCGGGCGGCAGTTGTATTGTGACCTGAAGTCTAGTTTACAGGTTGTGTTGTTTGGGCACCACCTACTGACTTTGGAAAGCCGCTGGGTTTGACTCTGGGGCACTGAGGCACTGTGCGTATGCGCTGCGGTGCGTCCAGTGTCCGTGCATATAATTATACAACTGTCGTTTAGTAATATAGATTATGCCATTTGACATCATTATTCTGAGGCTTTTACTTCTCTTATTAAACAAGTCTGACAAGGTTTTATCCAGGCTCCATTGGGATTACAGCACCTGTTATGCATATTTGTCAGTACATAGTGCCCTCGTGAGGTTATTTGTGAAACTGCATCAATAAATGTAAAATGTGCATGACCCGTTTATCTTTCTTTTGAAATTGAGAGTGTAAATGTGGCAATTATTGTTTAATTCCATAAGACATTTAATTGG
Organism: Erpetoichthys calabaricus; assembly: GCF_900747795.2. Lineage (NCBI taxonomy): Eukaryota > Metazoa > Chordata > Cladistia > Polypteriformes > Polypteridae > Erpetoichthys > Erpetoichthys calabaricus. Next base: position 96,743,486 of record NC_041402.2, on the reverse strand, counting down.
GGATCAAAAAAGAGCAAAAAGAAAACTACAACCATTTATGACAGAGGGTATTGTGACGTGAAAAAAGAGAACAACAGAATTCATTATAAACTGCTACTGTAGCACTACACAAGATACACAATAACAATAAGTAACACAGATAAACAAAAGTAAGAATTCATTCATTTATGTTCAAACCTCATTTTCAGTTTCAAAGCAGTAGGGATCTGGAGTCCAAACTAGACTTACATATCAGATTAACAATTTCAAATTGTGCGTGAGCTTGTATTACACAGGCGGAGTGGTGGCTCTGAGGCTAAGGATCTGCGCTGGTATCCCGAAGGTTGCCGGTTCGAATCCCTGTCACTGCCAAAAGAGATCCTACTCTGCTGGGCCCTTGAGCAAGGCCCTTAACCTGTAATTGCTCCAGGGGGCGCTGTACAATGTCTGACCCCAAGGGGTATGCGAAAAACTAACAAACACTGTTGTAAGTCGCTCTGGATAAGAGCGTCTGCTAAATAATGTAAATGTAAATTATATTGACTCAGGGTTGATTCATTGTCTATCAGCTATAACTGTCTCAAAAGAGTCCACCTTCCAGAAATCCTGTACTTTAAAGTGCAAGATCACAGAATGGATGGGCCTTAGTTTGAATAATAGTTCTGTTGCTTTTCCCTTTTAAATCACTGTATTATTTAACATGTGACAATAATACAGTTTGAAAGATGATGTACTTTAAAAAGTAGCATATATTCTAGGAGAGGTTACATTTTCATGTAATGGACCAATATTCTTTAACATACAAACACTATCTAATATTATTAAAGCAGACAATATTAATCTTAACAAATTTTATAACAGAAGTATAAATGAAATGTCCCAGGAAATCCAAATACACCTGTTTATTCTGCAAATCCGAATTTATTATTAGAGGGACACAGGGAGTAGCCTATCCTAGGAGAAAGGTCTAAAAAAACACTGACGCCCATGGGTGAAAGGCCTCTTCATTAAAGAATAAATTTAAGCAGAAAGCATCCACTCAACCCACCAGACCAATTCAGACTTAACCCCAGCTTTTTAGCTTGCAGCTGTGACGTGTGGTGAGGTTCATGGCTGGTGAAGCACTTACTCCTTCAGAGTGACATTTATAAATATATGAACCCAAAAGAGTAGCTTATTCAATAATGATGAATTGGCGGCATGCACATTGACTACTGGTTAGGTTTCATATCTCAACAGCATTCTTTACACACACATAGGTAAGAACGTTACATTTATAGCGGCGAGAGAGAGTGGAGAGAGTGCATTTGCTCTGCACCCTCCATGTGTTCTAAACTTGCCGTTGCAATTCCACAATTCAGTACAAATGAAAGTATAGAGTGGTGTACAAAAAAAATGGATTTCAATTTTGACCTTAATTGAAATATTTAGATGATTTTAAAAGTTTTTAATTTGAATGCTTTAATCAATTTTAATACACACTGTTCAACAAAAGGATACCAAGAAAAACAATATTTGATGTCAAAATTTAGTTTTTAAATATTGGATTGTTGTTTTCTTAGTCTAATCCCATTTTTTATAAAATTGAAAACCGTTTATGGTCTTACCTTTATTTGTAAAAGAAGTCCATGCGCCTGTGTCCTGGGCCGCCAGTTGCACAGGATTGGTAGTGGCATGAAGCCTTCCCGTGCAACTGGGGCTTATGGGGAGGGTGGAATGTGGTGTAGCGGGTACACAGCTCATGTCAAGGAGGCCACTTTTTAAATAAATAATTGCCGCCTTCGCAGCTTATAAAGGCGACGTGGTAGTGTGGCGGATCGGTTCCCAGGGAATTCGTGATGCGGGCAGTTCTCGCTTAAGTGTACAGGAGAGGAGTCATCCACATCCGTAATTGTTCCCGGGAACTGCTAATTGCCATATCTGATCCACATCCCCATGATAAATAGAAGTGCGAGGCGGTAGGGGAGAAGGAAGAAAGGAAAGGAACAGGAAAGAAATGGACGGAGGTTAAGGTAAGAAGAAGGCAGGAGGTGCAGGAGCGAGCAAGAAAGCAGGCTTGCTGGTAAATGCAGGTAGCTAGAATGGAGTGCCCCTAACGAGCAGTGTGTGGACGACACTAGAGGAGGGGCCGTTGGAAGTAGTTTCTCCAGCTGAACAGTTTCTAGGAGCTGGAGTGACCGGCAGTATGGATGACTCCCCACGGAAGGCAATGGGAGTCGAGGAGACTTAGGAGGGTGAGCCTCAGCGTGAGCGCCCTGGCTGTTGAGGAACCCAAGTCTCGGTTCCGTAAGGTAGCTGTACGGAGCCGGGGATGGAAGGCAACAGAAGTAAGGTCAGCTGCACCTGCTGATAGGGTGACTCCCCTGTTGCAGGGCCCGTATGGGAGAAGCAGGGGAGCTGCCAGTTGATCAGAGAAGGCATCTGGCTTTTTAAAAAAGAACTGCTTCCAGCCCGTTGATTTTAACCTCGTTTTAAAGGATTATTTATTTTTAATTTCCATTTATTGCACCCGTTTTTATGGATTATTTATTTATGGAATCTTGAAGCACTGTACTATTTATTTGAACACTGTTTTATTGGTTTTGTTTTAAATAAAAGCACTTTGCATATTTTGCACCATCCCCTTGCTTCATTGTTGTGCCTCACTGCCTAGCTCATTGGTGACATTACCGAGGGTGTAGGGTTCCAGAGCTTCCAGAAGCAAGATGGGAGCATGGAGCGGAACCCGCATTGTCACAGCCTGTCCTTCTCCATGAAAATCTCTGTCACTTTCTTATAAAAGTCCTTCTTATTTTCCTTTAGTTTTAAAAATGTTAATCTCCCATTTTGGCAGTCAGTCGAAAAAAATAAATTAATAAACAGACTGCTGCAATGCACTTGACTTTCTGATATCACTAATGTATTGGCTCCTCACCGTAGAAGAACAGCAGCAATGAGCAACTGTTTGGCTCACATCTTCAGTGCGGTATGGTACTGTCTGCCTCACCTTGTGCCTTTTCACTGCAGTTTTAAGTCCGATCAGGAAGACTAAATATGTCACACACATTCATTAAAGATATTAGTCAGGGTGTGGAAAGTCAGGGTGTATAATAATTGTGTGTGTAAACCTTATATTGGCGACATACATAGAGACAGCAACAGGCAAGCGCCAATTGCATGCATCAACCCCATGTGTGAGGGAGGCGAGGTGAGGCTTGTCGCTGCCGCATCTTGCGTTCCTCCCCTGCATTTGAACAGGCAGTGAGACAATTCAGAGATTTTGACTATAAAAATGATCAAAATTATTGGAATCATACAGAAAACAAATTTACAGCACAGACTAGTGGGCAAATTTATTTTATGTTATTATTATTATTTTTTTTTTTAATTTTCATGATGACAAATAGGGCGGCACGGTGGCGCAGTGGGTAGCGCTGCTGCCTCGCAGTTGGGAGTTCTGGGGACCTGGGTTCGATTCCCGGGTCCTCCCTGCGCGGAGTTTGCATGTTCTCCCCGTGTCTGCGTGGGTTTCCTCCGGGCGCTCCGGTTTCCTCCCACATTCCAAAGACATGCAGGTTAGGTGGATTGGCGATTCTAAATTGGCCCTAGTGTGTGCTTGGTGTGTGGGTGTGTTTGTGTGTGTCCTGCGGTGGGTTGGCACCCTGCCCAGGATTGTTTCCTGCCTTGTGCCCTGTGTTGGCTGGGATTGGCTCCAGCAGACCCCCGTGACCCTGTGTTCGGATTCAGCGGGTTGGATAATGGATGGATGGATGATGACAAATAATGTGGTATAGCAGAATGTAACTGTAAAAGGCTTCCTGTGCTCAAGCAGAAATCTTTTATTTGCATCAGATGAAAACATTGTGTGGATGCCCCCAACAGATACAAACAGACTGATAGGCACTGGCATGTGAGAAATGTAAAAAGAGAAAAAAAGGCACCCCACTACTTTCTAGCAACATTAAGTGTCAGTCTCTTTCAAAGTCAGATGTTGTTCATTGTTTTACATTCAAGTGGAATGGAAATGGCTAATTACAGGAATCCAGATTTACTTGAATTTTTTTATTTTTATTTATGAACAACATACGATTGACTAACAAGAACAATGACTTGGATGACAAAGCAAGATATCAGTCTGGAATGATGGGACCTTCAGCATTTTGTGCAGGCTGTTAGCACATTCAGTTTCATTGAACTGTCCGGTGTCTCATATGAATAAAGTTAGAAAGCATAACATTTTCAAAACTGCTCAATGCAATTCATGGTTATGGGGGCCAGAGATTTTCCCACCAGAATCACGTTCATGACCTGATGAAATATCAGGCAGATTGCCAGTTCATCACAGGCCCCACTCTCATACACTATCACACATTCACTAGGACAATTTTGAAACAATTTGTCCTAATAGCAATTGCTGTAAAATTGCCACTTTTGTAGTTTGGGAAATTTGCAAAGTACAGTTCTGTACATTTCTTATGAGAGTCTTATCCTTTTCTTTTCAAATTCAAAATCATGATACATTTATTATCACTGCTACTGGTACTTTTATTTCATGATATGAATTTTAAATGAATACAACATTCCTAAATCCTTGTCACTGCATTCAGAGTAATGGGGGGCTGTGAAGCTGTTTTTTTTTTTATAATTGCAGGACAATATAAGAAAACAAATATATAAAAACATACATCTAGTTTTGGGAATCCCAGTTTTAAAAGAGTAATCACAGGCTAACATTCATGCAATGTGAATGAGTCTGCACGATGTGCAACTGAACAACTGGATTCACAAAGTATTTGGACTTCTTCACTTTCTGCACACTTCATGGAGGTGTTATTAGACTGCAGCCATCCACCTTAAGTTAAGCATGTTTCAATCAGGCCAGTACTTGTTTGGAAGACCATCTAGGAAAATCTTGGGTTGTTGCTGGAAGACTTGTTGGTAAAGCCATCAGTGGCGCATACCCTGTGGTCTATGTGTGGTCATAAAATGGGAGGGTGCTTCCCAATGTCTTGGCTAAATTGCCCAGCATGGACTGGTCATTTTGGTCCCCTAACTTTCCCCTGTTCCTAATTGGCTACCTACTCCTCTCACTCCTTTACCACCGAATGGCTAATATGTGGTGAGAATACTGGGACATAAATGGCTGCTCATCCAGATGGATGCTACTCATTGGTGGTGGTCGAAGTGCTTCCCCACTGAATACGTAAAGTGCTTTGAGTAGGTAAGAAATGCACTACATAAATGCAATTATTTACCTATTATTATGTGTTGTAGATTTAATTGTAAATTAATATATTTGCCATTTTTCAAGGGTCTTGTACAGGGAGGTGACCAAGAGCCCAATGGTCACTATAATAGAGCTTCAGAAGTCCTCTGCTTAGATGAAAGAATCTATAAGAAGGATGGTCATCTCAGCAGAACTTCATCAATTGAATTGATGGAAGCCCTCGAGTGAAAGGAATTTGACAGCCCTCTTGCAGTTTGCCAAATTGCATTTAAAGGACTCTGAGAACATGAGGAAAAAGATTCTGTAGTCTGATGAAACACAAATGTAACTCTTTGGGCAAATCTCCAACGACTACATCTGGGAAAAACCAGGAACTGTTCATCACTTGCCTAATATCATCCATATGGCGAAACATGTTGCAAGCAATGTGCTATGGTGGGCGCATCTCAGTGAGAGGGACAGAGAGACTGGTGAATCCAATGAAATACAGAGAGGTCCTTAAAGAAAATTACAATAACAAAAAGCATTCAGCCAAGACAGTGCAGGAGTAGCCTAGCCAAACACCTGACTTAAACCCCATAGAACATCTGTGGAGAAACCTGAAGATGGCTGTTTAAAGACACTTCCTTTTCAGTCTAATGGAGCTTGAGAGGATCTGCCAGGAAAAATGCAATAAACTGCACAAACCTATGAGTGCATGAGTGCAATGCCAGCAGAGACTTACCCAAGAGCACTTAAAGTTGTAATTTCAGCCAACGAGGCTTCTACAAAGTATTGAATTAATGGTCTGAATACTTACATGAACAAGAGACTTTAGTTTATAATTTTAATAAATTTGAAAACCTTTCTGAAAACATTTTTCACTTTGTCATTATGGGAATTTGAGCAAAGGCTGATGGCCATAAAATTAAATCAACAACACAATAATGTAAAGCCAAGGGGTCTGAATACTCTCTGAATCTACTGTTTATATAGTATATCTGAATCATAACCAGGATTTATTTTTGGACAGTTTTAGAAACAGTAGGGTACAGTGATAGCTCTGAGGCTAGGGATTTGCATTGGCAATCGGAAGGTTACCGGTTCAAATCCCATAAATGCCAAAAGTGACTCTGCTTCATTGGGCCCTTGAGCAAGGCCCTTAACCTGCAATTGCTCCGTCCTGGGTATGACATTAATCTGAACCGAGCCCTGCATGTAGGCCCTCCAACCTGCAGGGAAAAACCTGGAGGTTGGTGCCAGAATTGGCACTCCAGCCACCATAAAAAAACTTCATACTGTTCCACTCCATCTGAACTAGTATGATGCCTAGGTGTCCACCTGTTGCATGGCTGCACTCAGGTCCTAATCTGGGATCATGAGGTGGTTTGTTCAGCAATGTGCTGTATCAGTTTCTCTTTAGAAACAGAACTGTTACAATTTCAAAGTGGCAACTCCTTGTTCAGACTTTTGCATATTTCTAGAAACACTAAAGTTTGGGACTCACAGACCCGACTCCAAACTAGCTTGTGTAAATGACCAGAAAATGACCAGGGGCTACTTCCAGGTTTCCTCTCCCAGTCACTTCAGTGATCAGAAATGCCTTCTGGGGCCATCCTTCTAGAACTACCTTTACCTTTACAAGTGCTTGGGTGCTCTCAGCAATGACAGGTTTGTCTGGTCTGGTAACACAGAACAACTATGTAACTTAATGTTTGTTGGGACATCCTTTACATCTTCTGCAACTCGGTGCTGGCTAGTGTGATTATCTGCATTGTGGTGTTCTGAACCAGAAACATCAATTCAAAAGTGGCCTCCGAATCAACAAGATAAATTAAAAGGACAGTTGGTAGTATTAAAGGAAAGCATTAAAAAAAATATCGAGTACCATTATGAAAAAAGCTGCTCATCCTCTCTGACACTAACAACTGAGAACTTTCAGCGAACATCTTTCTCATGAAATGCTATTAATATCTGCAACCTTAATGTTTGGGTTTATTTATCTATTTATGTATGTATTTATTTAAAGAGTTTCTGTTAATAACACATTTCTTTCTTTCTTTCTTTCTTTCTTTCTTTCTTTCTTTCTTTCTTTCTTTCTTTCTTTCTTTCTTTCTTTCTTTCTTTCTTTCCTTCCTTCCAATGAAGAAATCGACCGCGCAAATTAATACCTGGAGAGAGGAGAATGTCCAGCAATTGTTGGAAACGACAGTGTCAGTGGATTGCGCAATTTACCAGTGTTGTTAATGCTAAACTAGCACTCTCATTCAGGATGAAAGCTCAAGAAAGCAAATTCACCAATCCATGCATATTTTAAAATCAGATGCCCACTCCTTATCAATCATATGTTAAATCCCTGGAATTTATGTACTTTGTGCCCTGGTCATGCATTTAGATATCAGAGAAGTGTGGGTGATTGGGTTTTGCATGTTGTGGGGGCTGTCTAACAAACTTGTCCCCCCACTGCCGGTTGAAAGGCCTTAAACCCTTACTGCCCGCTGCCAATGCAGAGTTCCAATTTTCTTTATCTGTCTTCGTGTTTTTCCACCTGCTAAAGACATGTAGGCGGGGTGTCCTAAAAGTTCCAATCAATTAAAGCTTTCGAGTAATAAAGTATACCACCCAGACGTTATAAAGTTTACGATTTACTTCACTCATTTTTTAATGGAGTTTTTGTTTCAACCGAGTTCTTTTTTATTTTTTATTTTGTAACAGAGTGTAGGGGAGTGGCTGTTTCATTTTTTGTCTTCATCTGTTTCTTTTATTTCTAAACTTGATACCACTAGTGTGTGAATACTTGTCTTTAGTTCCTCTAGAGGTCTATTCAGGGACCTGATGCGAGTGTACAAGATGAGTGCAATGAGCAAAAAATATTGCAATAGTGAAATTCTAAGTTATGCAGTAGTGCATACACCCTGTGCTATAATCACACATTTTCTTTTTATTTCTGATTATAGATTCGGTTTTCATTTTTTATTTAAAAAAAGAAGCAGAATTTACTTATATAGTTAATTTTCATTCATAAGTGTATCTCAAAGTGGTTTAAAAGTAAGAAAAGAAAATTGTACAAAAGTTTTTAAATCTCTAATGGTTAAAGTGACAAAAGTCAATGTCAATTTGGTCAGATATCTGGAGAGAACAATAAAAACTCCAGCTGGCAAGGATGCTGTAGAAAATAAACCTCAAGGGGGATTCCATTTTGTATTCTAATATGTTTTCAGATTTAACATCATGAGTCTTATTTTAACACATGTGTGAAATATATGAAAATAAATATCACTTTTTCTCTTAAACAAGCGGAGGATAGATTAGTATGAGTCTTTATTTAAGCTACATTTTTTTAATGTTCCAGGAACAGCCTGAGGAATTTCGAGGCTTGCTTAGTTTCTGTTCTGTGTGTGACACTTGTGCAGAATTTGAGGCTATGGTGACACAGTAGTGTTAACCAGTCGTGTACTTAGTGCTTTTTTTTATTGAAGTTGTCCTTTTTAAAAATTCATATTTGTTGTTTGAACATGTTAGAAATGCATTGGTGTGCTAACAAAATGGAAGCACTTATTTCAGTGCGAGCTGATGTATAATCTGTGATGAAAATGCATTGTTTGCACGATAAAACGAGCTGAGAAATGAAAAAGTAGTAGTATGGAAAAAAATATATATAGCACCACAACAACGTCCTACATATAACATGAAAACTGTAGGGGGTATTCTGCACCTCAAACAATTGACCCAGACACCAGTTCTAGTCCAAGAATTTTAAGTTTGCCACAGTACCTTTTCAGCTGGTCAAAACTAATTTGAGAAACCACTGTGCACAGAATAATCACTCAACCAGAAACGCACAGTTTCTCCTTATGTCCTTCCTCCCTCATTCTCTCCCACTCCTCCTCTCCAGGTAAATGTTGTTCTTCTAGACTCCCAAGTCCAACTCTCTTGCCAGATGAGGATTGGCTTCCTTTACAAGGCAGACCTGACAGCATTTCTAATACAAAAGGATTGCATCCAGGAAGTACTTCTGGGTTAGATGGAATATCTTTATGAAAGGTGAGCCACCCTCTTGCAGCATGCTCCTTTGGCACCCAAGGACCCCAATAGGGGTGTCCATTGAAACTACTTCCATGCAGCCTCGGGGAGAACTCTACCAGATTCTGCCATACAGTTTACTAGGGTGAAGACAAAGCATCAAAAGGCAGTTTCCCACTGTCTATCCATTATACTGACCCAACCTACAGCCTTGTAAGGATCACCATCCATTCTGATTGTACAATAGGTTCAATAGGGTTTTATGGAGGAGGAATCAAAAGCAGAGTATTTAAGACTGTTAAATATTTCAATGTTGTGTAATAAAGTGCAAACGCTTTTATCATAACAGTGTTGTGCTGGTAATAGTAATTTTATTTTTAAGGTGGTGGTAAGTGGTGTTTTGGTGACAAAGTAGACATCTTATTGCTGGTTTTTTTTACTAGGTAAAGCAATCAGTGCCAATTGGTTGTTTCTTTATAGTTCATGAGTGAGTACAGCGTAGATAAATGCACTTCAGCATCTACCATTTTCACCTTGTCTGCAATTTCAGTAATATCACAGCAGCTAAAAACCATTTAAAAGTTTTAGGATTTCATTAACTCCAGAACACAAAAAAGATGCACAACCCAAAACTTCATCGATTACATGACCCTTAACAGAGTAACAATATGGTTGGAACAGGTCAACCCAATGGGAGCAAATTCTGTGCATATGCATGCAATATAACTGAGAACAGTTGTTTATAATTCATGTTACAATAATACATGTACATTTGTTTTATTTTTTGCCTTCTATCATGTCATAACTTCAAGAAGTGGATGGTGTGGTGGTAGATAAGGTAACACTCTTACTGTATTACATTTAGCAGGTGCTGAGTTGAAATCCATAGTCAGCCTATGTCTGCATGGAGTTTGCATGTTCTTCACATATTCATGTCAACTTTTTCAAATTACAGCAATCTGGTTTCATCCTTCCTAAAGGTGTGCAGATTTGATTGACTTCTTCTTCTTTCGGCTGCTCCCGTTAGGGGTTACCACAGTGGATCATCTTCTTCCATATGTTTCTGTCCTCTGTATCTTGTTCTGTTACACCCATCACCTGCATGTCCTCTCTCATCACATCCATAAACCTTCTCTTAGGCCTTCCTCTTTTCCTCTTCCCTGGCAGCTCTTTCCTTAGCATCCTTCTCCCAATATACTCAGCATCTCTCCTCTGCACATGTCCAAACCAGCGCAATCTTGCCTCTCTGACTTTGTCTCCCAACCGTCCAACTTGAGCTGACCTTCTAATGTACTCATTTCTAATCCTATCCATCCTCGTCACACCCAATGCAAATCTTAGCATCTTTAACTCTGCTACCTCCAGCTCTGTCTCCTGCTTTCTGGTCAGTGCCACCATCTCCAACCGATATAACATAGCTGGTCTCACTACCGTCCTGTAGACCTTCCCTTTCACTCTTGCTGATACCCGTCTGTCACAAATCACTCCTGAAGCTCTTCTTCACACATTCCACCCTGCCTGCAATCTCTTTTTCACCTCTCTTCCACAATCCCCATTACTCTGTGCTGTTGATCCCAAGTATTTAAACTCATCCACCTTTGCCAACTCTACTCCTTGCATCCTCACCATTCCACTGACCACTCTCTCATTTACACACATGTATTCAGTCTTGTTCCTACTGACCTTCATTCCTCTCCTCTCTAGAGCATATCTCCACCTATCCTGGGTCTCCTCAACCTGCTCCCTACTATCGCTACAGATCACAATGTCATCAGCAAACATCATAGTCAATGGGGACTCCTGTCTAATCTTGTCTGTCAACCTGTCCATCACCATTGCAAATAAGAAAGGGCTCAGAGCCGATCCCTGATGTAATCCCACCCCCACCATGAATGCATCCGTCACTCCTACCGCAGACCTCACCACGGTCACACTTCCCTCATACATATCCTGTACAACTCTTACATACTTCTCTGCCACTCCCAACTTCCTCATACAATACCACACCTCCTCTCGAGGCATCCTGCCATATGCTTTCTCCAGGTCCACAAAGACGCAATGCAACTCCTTCTGGCCTTCTCTATACTTCTCCATCAACACCCTCAGAGCAAACATCACATCTGATTTGATGGACTGGGAACTCTAAATTTGTAGTGGCTGTGGTTATATGCATGAGTGCCCCCAAAACATCCAAGGACAGAAATAGGAATTAACCTATTTATTCAAGAAAATAAACATTAAGATATCCATCCATGTGTGACTTTCTTAACTTACTAAATACAGTTTTATGGCAGATTAAAGAATACAAAAGTAACCTCAGGCATATACAGGAGGCAGTCTTGGATGAGTCATTATATCATCATGGGGCACATTAACCAAAATGCTTTCATTCACTCACACAGACCCATCATAGAGTTGCCAGTTAAACTAAGAGTACAACCAAATTGCCTATGTATTAAATCACAGGAATATTTCTTAGGATCACATATTTTAAAGCAGAAATAAAATCTGAGTGATTTAACATTTGCTAAAAGAAGCCCAACACGATTGTGAAAAAAAGAAGTTAATTATTTTTAATTTTTCAGCACTAGTCATTTCTGCTTCTCTCAGAAACAAATCCTGGTGCTTCCATCAGTCAGCCATAAGCTCGTTATGGTGTCAGATCAAAGGTTTAGGGATTTGCGTGATAGGTTGTGATCCAGTTACAGAGATATTGCAGTCTACATCCTTACTGAGAAAGCTTTTGTTAGTGTACTGGTATGAAAAATGTAGCCAACAGTTGGACCTAAGATGAGGAACATCAGTGAGGATTCCCCATGGACGCAGAGCAATGGACAAACTCTTTGTTCCTATACTAATATTTGAAGGGCTATGGAAGGTTGTTTATACATTAGTCACATGTCTTGTTGGGTCAGTGAATCGTTAAAACCTTGTTCCAAGTGTTTTCTAGCATATAGGTTAATCCTATGTCTTCTGGTTGGTCCATGTATTCGCAGAGCAACTTTTCTGTGTAATGTCAAATCTGTTTAAAGTTAATGTAAGAGTTTTCCAAGGTTTGTTCTTGTCTCCTTTATAATTGGACATTTCCTTAATTTTTTTCATTTTCAAGGTGAATCATAGATTTGATCAGAATTCACTTTCAGACCTGAGATATGCATCTCTGCTGTTTCCAGATGCTGCTGTCATTTTGGCATCTTCAGACTATGATTCCTGGCCCATATAGGGATGGTTCATAGCTGATTGTGATGGGGACTAGGATAAAAATGGTTTCTGCAAATCCCAGGTCATGGCTGTCATTTGGAATAGAGAGACTTCCTACTTGTAGGTCATGAGGGAATACCCCCTCAAGATGACAAGTTTTGTGAAAGTTGTACCATAGTTTGGTGGCAATATGTAAAGAAACTTCTGAAAAAAAGCATTTTATTTACTGGTCATCTACATCTCTATCTTCAGTAAATCGTTAAAACCTTGTTCCAAGTGTTTCAAGCATATAGGTGAAACCCATGTCTTCTGGTTGGTCTGTGTATTGCAGAGCAACTTTTTTAAAATAAAAAATAAAATCTGTTTAAAGTTAGTGGTCTCAGCCTCTGGGTAATGGCCCAAATAATAATATTTCAAGTATATGTGGCAAGATTGATATTGTGTAGGGTTGCTAGGCTCATACTCAATGAGAAGGTGAAGATATCATATTAATAAATTGGGAGGATTAAGATTAAAAGGATTAAGAGAAGCAAGATGAAGTAGTTTAGGGCAGGGGTAAGCAATGTTGCTACTGGAGGGCCGCAGTGGCTGCAGGTTTTTATCCCAACCCAATTTCTTAAAGAGGAGTCAATTATTGCTGATGAAATAATTATTACCTAAGAAACATTTTAATACTTCATTTAAGTTGCCTCATTTGTTAAAGTTCCCCACCCTTAATTGCTTATTTCAGTTTTAAACAGCTCATTCATTTTAATGGCTCCAGCCAGCAGTTCTTTCTGAATTGTCTTTATTTATTCATTGTGAGCTATCTGGATTAATAAAATATTTGGAAGGAAATGGAAACAAAAAAGTGAGAGACTGAAAATTACTCCTCTGTTTTAGGATGATATCCTTAGAAAGAACAAAATCTACAGTATAAGAATGGTGTGACATTGTAGAGCTAAATCATTAACAAGCCGTAAAATTAAATAAGGTCTGATATTAGCAAGGATTAGTTTCAAATTAGGCAACTAAGTTGATACAAAAACATGAAGCCATTGCATCCCTCCAGGACTGATGTTGTGCAACCCTGGTTTGGAGCATCTAGTGAGGATCTAGTGAGGTGATTCCCTGGTGTCTCATGCAGGAGATGATCATTGTTAAAAGTTTTTGTTTTCCTCTCTGCTTTTGCTAATTAGTCATATTCCTTCTTATATCTTCATTATGTTAATTTATTTGTTGTTAATGTCCAACTTTCTAACTTTTAAAAATAAAAGTATTTACAAATTTACATTACTGTTAATTTACATAGATATCTGTGTTTGCATATGCTTTGTGGTTTCTGCTTCCACTTAATTTTTGTATGTACATGCATAAACTCTGAACCTGTGGTCTGAGAAGAGAACAATATAAAAATGACTGAATCAGAGTGGAGTTTGCATATTTTAGTCATTTTTCCCATGTCTTCTGTTTACTGCATTCCTACCACCCCCTAAAAATATGTAGTCCATGTTAATTAGCTTGGAGTGGGCATATGTGCCCTGGAATAGACTGGCATCTTGTCCTGGGTTGGTTGTGACCTTCATACAATGCTGCTGCTGGAATTGGTTCCACCTCTCTGCAACACTATGGTGGAAAAAATGTTTCAAGAAAATGGATTGGTGGATATATTACTTCATGGGGTAAAGGTTTTCTTGCAGCCTGTATTCAATGACGAATTTGTTAAGTGTCTTTCTGAAGTTTCGTTTCTGTCAAAGTTTAATTTTGCTGTTCTGAAGTGCATTGGTGTGCTGTATGGATGAGTGCATGAGTGTGAATTTCAATGGTCTGACATGCAATCCAAGCCTGGATGCCTCCTTGAACCTGATGCTGCCAGGATAGAGTTCAGCTGCTATAGTCACCATATAATGGAATAAGAAATTCAGTATATGGATGGAAAATTTAAAGTGCATAAATCTGATCTTGATGGCAATATTGTATTTTGTAAAAAAAAAATAAAAATAAATAAATAATAATAATAATAATACATTTTATTTATACAAGGCGCTTTTCAGAGAACTCAAGGGCACCAAACAAACAAACAAACAAACAATAAATAAATAAATAAATAAATAAATAAAAGACACAATTATAAACAACTTAAAACATCAGAAAATCCAAAAATTAAAACCAAACAAAACCACTGTAATCATAAAGAAAAAGAAAAAGCCATTTTAAACAGATGCGTTTTAAGTTTACAGTTGAAGAATGAATATGATTTGATGTTTCTGAGCTCGGTAGGTAATGAATTCCAGAGCTTGGGAGCAGAATGGCTGAATGCTCTGCTCCCCATGGTGGTTAGATGGGCAAGAGGGACGGCCAGATAGGTGGAGGAAGAGGATCTAAGGTTATGGGAGGGAATGGCAACATGAAGAAAGTCAGACAGATATGGAGGGGTGAGGTTATGAATGGCCTTAAATGTTAATAGCAGAATCTTAAAATCAGTTTGAAACTTAATCGGGAGCCAATGAAGCAGCTGCAAGACCGGAGTAATATGTTGAATAGATGGGGTTCGAGTAATGATGTGTGCTGCAGAATTCTGGACTAACTGAAGCTTATGAAGAGATTTATTAGGGAGACCAAAGAGGAGTGAATTGCAGTAGTCCAGCCGAGAAGTGACATGACTATGAACAAGAATGGCAGTGGTATGAGAAGTGAGGGAGGGGCGAATGCAATTAATACTACGTAGGTGGAAGTAAGCAGACAGGGTGATGTTAATAATGTGAGATTGGAAAGATTGAGTACTGTCGAGGATGACACCCAGACTCTTGACCTGAAATGATGGGGAAACAACAGAGTTTTCAATAATAAGAGAAAGATTATTGGTTTTGGATAATGATGATTTTGAACCAATGAGGAGAACCTCAGTTTTGTCACTGTTTAATTTAAGAAAATTCAAAGAAAACCGGGATTTAATTTCAGCAATGCAGTCAATAAGCGAAGGAGGTGGAAAAGAGGAGGTGGGTTTACTAGCAAGGTAGAGCTGGGTGTCATCAGCATAACAGTGAAAATTAATGTTATATTTACAAAAAATATTGCCAAGGGGAAGAAGGTAAATAATACAAAGAAGAGGCCCCAGGACAGAGCCCTGGGGCACACCTGAAGTAACAGCAGTGGGTTGGGATGTGAAGGTTTTAAACTGTATGAACTGAGTGCGGCCTGAGAGGTAGGATCTAAACCAATCAAGTGGAGTGTGAGTAATGCCAATCAAAGAAAATCTATTAAGGAGAGTGGTATGACAAATAGTATCAAAGGCCGCACTCAGATCAAGGAGGAAGAGAATAGTAATTAGACCGGAGTCAGCAGCCATAAGGAGGTCATTGGTAATTTTAACAAGTGCCGTTTCTGTACTACGAAGAGGAGAAAAACAGACTGGAACTTTTCATATAGATTATTATGAGATAAGTGGGTGTGAAGTTGGATAGCTACTATTTTTTCAAGAATTTTGGAGATAAAGGGCAAGTTAGAAATGGGGCGAAAATTATTGAAATTAGTAGGATCAGCACCAGGCTTTTTCAGTATTGGGGTTATAGCAGCAGTTTTAAAAGATGAGGGAATAATACCAGTAGTAAGAGAAGAGTGAATGATGGCAGAAATGAGAGGGACTAAAGAGGGGAGGCAGGCTTTAACCAGAACTGTATGCAGTAGATAACAAGTAGATAACTTAGATTTGCAGACGAGATCTGAGATTTCAGAGGAAGTGGGAAGCTGGAAAGAAGAGAAAGAGTGAATAGGCGAGTGTAGTTCAGAAGGAATACAGAGAGGATCTGGACCAAGGTGCTGATGTATCCTTTGGATTTTCTCATTGAAAAAGGACATAAGAGAATTACAGAAAGCAGTTGAGTAAAGGTGAGATGGTAAAGAGTCTGGAGGTTGTGTAACATTATTAAGTAAAGAAAACAAAGACTTGGTGTTACCTGTATTACAAGTAATTAACTGAGTGTAATAATTAGATTTGGTTTGGTCTATACAATCCTTGTAATACAGTACATGATTTCTATACATCTCTTTGTGGACAAAGAGTCTGGTTTTTTAAAAAACATTTCAAGTTGCCTGCCCTTAACTTTCAGAAGCCAAAGTTCAGGCGTAAGCCAGGGGACAGAAAAAGAAAAAGAAACAGATCTGTTTTTTAGCAGAGCAAGAGAATTAAGAATACCATTAAGACAAGTGTTATAATATGAGACCAGTTCTATGGGAGTGGATAAATTATAAAAGTCCATTTGGGAATCAATTCTAGAAGACAGCAAATTCAAGTTAATATTCTTAATGTTACGAAAGGCTATGAGATACAACTCGGAGTCCTGCCACGTGCAAAAGTTCGCTGACGACACTGCTATCGTGGGCTGCATCAGGAGTGGGCAGGAGGAGGAGGAGTATAGAAACCTAATCAAGAACTTTGTTAAATGGTGCGACTCAAACCACCTACACCTGAACACCAGCAAAACCAAGGAGCTGGTGGTGGATTTTAGGAAGCCCAGGCCCATCATGGACCCCGTGATCATCAGAGGTGACTGTATGCAGAGGGTGCAGACCTATGAATACCTGGGAGTGCAGCTGGATGATAAATTGGACTGGACTGCCAATACTGATGCTCTGTGCAAGAGAGGACAGAGCCGACTATACTTCCTTAGAAGGCTGGCATCCTTCAACATCTGCAATAAGATGCTGCAGATGTTCTACCAGACGGTTGTGGCGAGCGCTCTCTTCTACACGGTGGTGTGCTGGGGAGGCAGCATAAAGAAGAGAGACGCCTCACACCTGGACAAACTGGTGAGGAAGGCAGGCTCTATTGTAGGCACGGAGCTGGACAGTTTGACATCCGTGGCAGAACGACGGGCACTGAGCAGGCTCCTGTCAATAATGGAGAATCCACTGCATCCACTGAACAGTATCATCTCCAGGCAGAGGAGCAGCTTCAGTGACAGACTGCTGTCACTTTCCTGCTCCACTGACAGACTGAGGAGACCGTTCCTCCCCCACACTATGCGACTCTTCAATTCCACCCGGGGGGGTAAACGTTAACATTATTCAAAGTTATTACTGTCTGTATACCTGCATTGTTATCACTCTTTAACTTAATATTTTCTTAATCAATATGCTGCTGCTGGAGTATGTGAATTTCCCCTTGGGATTAATTAAGTATCTATCTATCTATCTATCTATCTATCTATCTATCTATCTATCTATCTATCTATCTATCTATCTATCTATCTATCTATCTATCTATCTATCTATCTATCTATCTATCTATCTATCTATCTATCTATCTATCTATCTATCTATCTATCTATCTATCTAGTGAGTTCATCTGCTGTAAGATCGAGAGAAACAACACCAGAGCAGCAGATCAGGTCCACAATATGTCCTTTACAATGGTTAGGAACATCAGTGTGCTGCTGGTATCCAAAACTCTCCAGGCAAGATAAAAAGTCTCTAGTGAGAGGGATATTGATATTGTCCAGATGTATATTAAAATCCCCCAGCAGAATTATATTTGGAGTAATTGTAGATAAATGGGTAAGGAAGGTAGCAAGATCGTTCAAAAAATTGTTTGATTTAGGAGGACGTTAGCAATGATGGTAGGAACTGGCCCAGACAGTTGACACACAGTTGATTCAAAAGAGCTAACCGCAGGAGCAGGCAGCAGCAGGACTTTCCACTTCTCGCAATAAATTATCGCAACACCTCCTCCACAGCCAGAGCAAAGGGGTTGACAAGTGTAAACAAACCCCGGGATGTGCATTTATTAAGTTGTGAAAAGTCTTGAGGTTGCTGCCAAGTCTTGGTTAAATAGAGAAAGTCAAACTTACGATCAATGAGGAGATCCTGCATGAGAAGTCCCTTGCTCGTGAGTGAGCGGATGTTCAGTACACCAAAGATGACATTGTTGCTGTCGCATTTGACAATGGTGTTAGTCGACTGAGCTAAGCTGGCCAACACACTATGGTCAGCGTTCCTATCTGTGTTATGTGGAAGGTGACGAAAATCAGACCAAAAAGAGTTAATTCCTTTTGAGGCATCCATTCGGAATCTTTGGCGGGACCCACGATGGATGTATCTCTGACGAGGGAGAAGTATGACGTACGAGTCGAAATACAGCACCGACAACAGAGGCACAGACTGGAGCAGACGCAGTCAAATAAGCTCAGCAGCTGGGTACTGGAGGAGGCCAGTCGCAGGTTGAATAACGAGCGACAGGAGACTCCAAACAAACATTAACCAGGCGAATATCCTACCAGTCCACATTGTAGGCGAGGCCACAGACAGCTCAGGCGTCCAGAGAACAAACCGGTAAGTTTCAAACGAAATGGGGGTTAGGCTGAAGCTAAATGCATGCATAGCATACACAGCCACGCAGAGATGTCAGCAAAAATGGCAAAAAATACCATCAAAATCACTAGTCATAGCAAAATCAATAGTCTAGTTACTGGCGAGCAGCGGCGACCAGTCCGGCCAGCATTCACTCAAACCAGCAATGTACTGCCTTTAAAATTTAATTCTGCCCTCCCATTATTAGCAGTCATATTTTTGCTTTTTCTTATTGAAACATTTTATGTTACAACCAGGTTCGGTGTCAAAAATGTGAATAAAATACTGGTTCAGCACCAGAGTTGTGTTATTAAAGTGGTACACGACTACTCTTACCTGCTCTGCTGTGCCATTGTCCACAAGCTTTAGTTCTGCAGCCATCCTACACAATGTCAGCAAATTTCACGTATAATCCCAAAAAGAGAGCTTTCTTTCTTTCTCTTTCTTTCTTTCTTTCTTTCTTTCTTTCTTTCTTTCTTTCTTTCTTTCTTTCTTTCTTTCTTTCTTTCTTTCTTTCTTTCTTTCTGTCTTCCACAAGGCCACCAACTTGTTCTGTTTCTGTTTCTTTATGTGCAGTATGCTAGACTATCACAACTTTTTTCTTATCACAGACCACTTGTGACCTAGCCCACTATGACGTAGTTAATTTCCATTCTCTGATGTTGTATGAGGCTGTTCGTTTATAATGGAACTTTCCCTGCTTCTTGTGTTAACTGATACACAAGAACTATTTTTTGACTTTGAATTTGGTTTTATTATTATTCCCCTGGTTGCAGTGCAATGGTATATATACAGTATGTAAGAAATTGTTATGTGATTCAGATTCATGGTCATAACGGCATTCAGTTCAAATGTGCAATGAAAATCCTGGTCACACATTTGTACTTCTGTAATTGCAATCCCTATCTACATATACATGTATATGTATATGTATATATAATTTAAAGTAGATACACACACACTCATGTGTATGTGTGTATATACTTTAAATAATGAATTCATTAATTTTGTTTTTATAGTAGGAAGTCCTCCCTTTTTTAAAAACAGGGAAAGCTACTAATGTTATAAAAGTAAGACAGAGAGGCACTGAGTTGGAGTGGATGCAAACCAGATAATGTTGGTGTTCACCATTACCAACTTTATTCTCTCTTCCTCCTCTGAAATCCCACAAGGGTTTCCTTTAACATGTTCTAGGCAGGATTTTAACTAAACATGTCTACTTTTCACTGGAGTATTTCTAGTTATCAAGTGGAGAACAGGAGGAAGAACTGTTGTATCTACTTATCTCTCTAAAGCTGCACAACTAGCAAGATATCTCTGCACACATTCACCAAAGTACGTGCCTCTGCATGAGAAAGGCACTCAGAAAGTTTGACTTCAAGGCTTACTGCATTTCTGAGCTTTGGGGCCTTACAGTCAATCCAGTTTCTAGATCCAGTGTCCTTCATTTCTTTAAAGTTATAACAAATTTAACACTAGCTTTATTTTAATGCCATTCTACTAGACAGACAAGCAAATTACACTCGATCATTTTAGGTGTACAGTATTCATATTTAATGTGAAAACCACCTATTGCAAAGTGCTATCTGTCTGTCT
Source organism: Erpetoichthys calabaricus (assembly GCF_900747795.2). Taxonomy (NCBI): domain Eukaryota; kingdom Metazoa; phylum Chordata; class Cladistia; order Polypteriformes; family Polypteridae; genus Erpetoichthys; species Erpetoichthys calabaricus. Next base: position 96,723,175 of record NC_041402.2, on the reverse strand, counting down.
GTCTGTCCAAATGAAATAATTTGGCTCCTAGTAGATTGATTTTGGTGAGATACTTGTATGGCATGCTTACTCTTCAAGGAATTTGGCAAGAAAGTTGAATATTGTTGTGTGCTGTACACATTTTTGAAATTTAAAAATGTCCCCATTGAAAAGCACTGGTGATTTTGCAGACTCGTCCATCTTAAAACAGAGAAACATTCTGTGCAATTTTAATTATGGTTTAATTTACTGTTTCAAATTTACCTTGAGAGAAGTCACTTTAGCATATATATTTTGTATAGTTTCATCAATTACTCAAATGACAGCTGCTCCTGATGGCAAAACAGATTCCCAATAAACGTTAGCGAAATGCTGGGAGACACACCCCAGATCACATCCCCTGCTGTTTAAGGTAAGTTAAACATAAAAGGTAACAAAAAAATGACATTTATCTAGAAATGAATGTTAGAAGTAAAGAATTATGTAAGTGTTGCTGTAAGCATGAACTGAACAAATATGTTCTCAGGTATTTACAGTACAGTACATTACACTAAAACTAGCCTCACTACTGCAGTATCTGCACATTACAACAGTTCAATGTTTCTCTGACTTTATAATTTATTGGCAAAGCTCCAGACCTGCTTTCCATCATAATCTGAAGAAACCAACAGAGACTTCCCATGAGATTTCAACAGAAATTTTAAATCTCCATCAGATATTTTTTTCAAAAATGTAATGTTTAAGAAATCTAAACTACAATTAACCACAGGCCTTCCTTTTAAGTACTTGCTATTGCAGGTTGTTAAAAAGCATATATTTAAGGTAGTCTGCTAACACATGTAAATTGTATTCTACTGTCACAGTTTCTTTTGAATATGACTCACCGTTACAAAAATATTTAATGAAGAAGAACAGGACAGCTTGACTCTTTGATGTAATAACTAAAAAATTTAAAGTGCCCCAAGTTTCAAATCCGTTAACTAAGTCTCCAAACACACCTCAATGCTAAAGCAAGCATACATTCACTAACATGTTCTTTTATTGCCTTTTGAACTGTTTCAGGATAAAAGAAAAGCCTGAAAATTGGAATGGTTTGAATGATAGCACATGGATCAGTGCTGCTGTCTCACAACTCAAGAGTCCTAGGAACAAATCCTAGTATGGCCACTCTCTGTCTGGGGTTTTGCATATTCTTCATGCTATATGTGTTCAGATAAATTCCTCTGGAATTACCAGATTTTTTTCTGCTGTGCCTGTGTGGGTTTTTCTAGGAGCCCTTGTTTCCTACCAACATATGTGAGCAGTTTAAAATTATAAGGAATAAGGCAGAGCCAGAGCTATGCAGGAAAACAATTCTTAAGTTGATCTTTGCAGCAGTAGGTAGCCAGTGATATGCTGTTACGTGACACAAGGGCCAGTGAAAATCAATTGATGATATAAAACAATTGAAAAAGCACAATTCTTTTTACTTTTTCAGATTTCTATTAATAGTAAATCTGTCTATAAATTTTAAATCCTTTTGAACTTTTGTGAAGACAGGTCTGGAATATGGGAGAGAAATAAAAAAACTAACATTGTGTCTGCTTTCTGTGTTATCATCTGTCTGTTGTGTGGTCTGGTGAATTCCTGTTCTATTTTTAATGTTGGTTTTGTATTGGCATTCTTTTTTCAATAGAGTTCTTTTTCTGCTTTTTCTTTTCCCAATTCTATGTGGGGTTGATATGCTTGGTCACCTTTTCCCATATTCCTTGGTCCTGCACCTCCTGCCCAGTCAGACCTTTTTCCTTCAGATCTTCTTCTTTTACTTTATCCATCTACCTCCACTTTGACATCCCTTGCTCTCTCTTACTTTATACTTTCATTCCCATTAATCTTTTGCCCACATCTTCATTGTCTTTCCTCATCACATGTCCTTACCACTTTAATCTTCCTTTGTGTACTTTCTTTGACATTTCTCCCACATTTGTTGTACTTTTGTTGTTCTTTTTCAATGGAGTGACACAATTTATTAGACTGCAGCAGTACTATTATTCAAAACTGAAAAGCGTAAACAAAATAATGACCAGTGTCAGAGACCAAGTTTCTGGATTACACAATTAACCTTTTGTTAAATTCATTTGCATGGGCTTCGCTGTTTTATACTGTGACAGATAGGGGGCGTTATCGCTCCCTCAAACCCTCCGATCAAACGCCAGACACCAGTAAAAGTCCAATAATTGAATTTATTAGGACAAATACGTGCACAAAGCACCCTCCTCTCCACAATACTCATACAATACAATAACTATAATCAATAAACAATCCTCAACTCTCCCAGACGTGTTGCCACCCTTCCACCCAGCTTAGCTCAACGCTCTGGTGTTTCTCAGAGTCTTTTATAGTCCTTGACCCGGAAGTGTTTCCCAGCCTTCAGTCCATGTCTTCATCCCGGAAGCACGTCATTCTTCTTGTCCATGTGACTCTGACGTACTTCCAGGGCGTAGGGCAAGTAGTCACTGCTCCTCCCTGTAGCGCCTTCTAGCGGCCCCCGTGGTATCCAGCAGGGCTGTAAAGCAAAACTCCAATGTCCATAATTCTCTGCTGGCATTCGGGCACCTCCATGATGCAGGGAGGGCTCCACCTGACGGCCTGGGGGTATTGGCTGGGATGAACGGCCGGCCATATATCACAATACTTACAGTGTTCATGGGTGCTGCCATTTGCATATCTAGCTCTATGACTCTATGGTGTTACTAGGTAGGTGATATATGTACCATGTAGCCCATTACTTCATGAAAACTGTATTATAAAAAATTCTTGTGCACATCAAACAGCATCCAAACTTTGTGAGCATTCAGAATCTGCTGGTGGCTTATCATCGATCCATCCATTTTCCAACCCGCTGAATCCAAACTACAGGGTCACGGGGGTCTGCTGGAGCCAATCCCAGCCAACACAGGGCACAAGGCAGGAATCAATCCCGGGCAGGGTGCCAACCCACCGCAGGACACACACAAACACCAAGCACACACTAGGGCCAATTTAGAATCACCAATCCACCTAACCTGCATGTCTTTGGACTGTGGGAGGAAACCGGAGCGCCCGGAGGAAACCCACGCAGACACGGGGAGAACATGCAAACTCCACGCAGGGAGGACCCGGGAAGCGAACCCAGGTCTCCTAACTGTGAGGCAGCAGCGCTACCACTGCGCCACCGTGCCGCCCTGGTGGCTTATCATTTGATATATAAATCCCAGAACAATGTTACCCTGTGAACTATGGTTGCCCATCTGTGCTCCTAGAGACCCTTCCTTAAAACACATGAGTGATCTTCCTTACAGCTCATCCATTCGGTCTGCTATGGTAAATTCTCATCATTCGCAACAGCTAGATTGCTTTGTAACACACATGATGGGGCATGCAATTCAAATATTTAACTCTTTTTTTACATTTTTGTAATATTACAGGCAATAATAGCAGCACAGATAAAGGTCAATAGCTATGACATTGCTGCACTGACCATGTGCATCTTCCCTCTGTGTCTCAGTGTGTTTTCTTTCAAATACTTCAATTATTCTCCAACATCCCAAAGTCATGCATGTTAACTTAATAAATTGTATTAATAAAATTGTAAATAGTTTCTTTGTCTTTTTGTTTGTTTGCCTATCACACAAAAATAAGTGAATCACTTTCCAAAAAATTTTGCATGTGCATTGTCATTGGTCCAACTTAAAATATAGACTATATAGTGTACTAGCTGTCCCACACAGCTTCACCCATGAAGAAGTGAAACAGGACAGTGAGTAGGGCCCTGCCCAGCTACCCACTCCTGACGTCACGCTTCCACTTCCCCTCAGCCTGAAGCTTCTGTCTCGGATTAGAAGAATATATCACTCCTGCAAGCAAACTATGATTCTTAGCGCAATGAGAGAAGTCACAAAATTCTAGAAAAAAGCCTGATCTAAATCTGTTAACAAGTTCTCTCAATCGCTAGCTAAGCGGCCCTCCTCCCCTTGGCCAGCTGTGTGTCTCTCGGATTTGTGCAAATAAATCGGTACCGCAAGCGAACTATGATGCTTAGCACAATTAGAGAAGTTGCAAAATACAGTATAACTAACATTCCAGATGCTAACATGGAACTACCCGGGTTTAGCATTTTTAGAGAGGACAGAGACGCAAATACCTGCGGGAAGCAGAAAGGAGGAGGACTCACTCTCTATGTGAATACAAGGTGGTGCAACTCTGGACATGTAAACGTCAAAATCCCCACTTGCTGCAGGGACATCGAACTGTTGGCCATAAGTCTGCGTCCCTATTACTTGCCCAGAGAGTTTGGACACGTCATTGTTGTTATTGTTTACATCCCCCCTCAGTTTGACGTGGAAATAGCGAGTGACATCATCCATTCTGCTGTTGCTAAGTTACATACTCAGCACCCAGAGGCACTTGTGCTAATCACTGGTGACTTTAACCATGTGACACTGGACAAAACATTACCTGCCTTCTCCCAGTAAAAGGGGGCTCCGCCCCCTGCTCGCTTTGCTCGCCTACCCCTGGCGTTTTGAACCCGTGCCTGCCGGGCAGCTGTAGGTTGCTTTTGTATTGGCCTCTCTTTCAACCTCATGTAGCATTTTTATAGACTTAGCTAATGGGTGATTGTTTATGACCTTAGTGACGTTTCTCATTATAAGGTCCGTGCATTGTTTGTTTTCAGGAAGGTTCATTCGTTGATAGATTGCGTCATCTGGATCTAAGATGTATATTTCTGCAAATTTGCGTTCGTGATTTGTTTCAGGGTGCACATACGTGAAAGCAGTATGGGCCATTGCCAGCTGGTAGCCTGATATTTACTCCGGTAGATGCAAAAGCAAATGAACCATTTTAGGATCTAATGCAGTTCATAAAGTTTTTACTTTCAGGTACATCGTTAGTTAGAAGCTTCCGTAGATATTCAGGATATTCATGTAAAGGAGGCAGTCTAACTTGACCCTTTTGACAACAACGTGTAAACTCATTAGTTGTATTGCCAGTTGTTTCTTTAGGGAAGTTAAGTGAATGACAATGATTGCAAATGACATTCATTAATTCCAATAAGACGCGTGTTGTAGACGTCTGCGTTCATTGATCTGTTCCCGTCGGTCCCGTTTTTGTATGTCTGTCACTTGAGCGCTTTCCTTTTGAACCCGTGCCTGCCTCGCTTCTGCAGTTTGAGATGCGCGCTGTATGCGTCTATGTTCATTGAATTTGTCCATTTGGGCTCGTTTCTGTACCTGTGTTAGTCAAGCTTTTCGTTTTTGGAGCCGAGACAGTTTTTCTTCCGTGGTTTCAGAAGCGCGTTGTAGGGACCCACGTTTATTGTTTTTTTTTCATGCGGGCTCGTCTTTGTGGTCCCGTTACTCGAGCCGTATCGTTTTGCACCCGTGATCGTGAATTTATGACTTGTCTGTTCTTTATCGTTAGTAATATGGGTAAGTAATAAGGATGATCGCACTTACTGTTAATAGGGAGCGTTTCCTGTGGTTGTACGGTTAATAGTGTATCACTGTAATGAGATTCACCTATGCTGTATAGTTTGTACGTGTTCAGATGACGTATGTTTAATACGGAGCGTTCATTTCTTCTTATTATTACCCATCAGGTGTTGCGCCTGTGTTATCTGTGGTTGTCCTGTTAATATTGCATCACTGTAATGTGATTCCAATATGTAGTGTAGTCCGGTTTCTTGTTGTTTATGTATGACGTCGGGTGTCCGCGTGCGGTTTTTTAGAAGTGCATGGATTATGCTGTGTAGTGTGTACGTTGATTTCAGATGCGCGTTGTAGGCAAATGCTCCTATCGTAGTATCTGCCGTTTTCCATAACACAATTCGCTTTCCGTAATATCTCGGGGTTGATGTGTGACCCTTTGTGGACTCTGTAGTCTGTCCCGTTTTACTCTGGTCCGGGGGGGTGACTCCTCTTTTTCCGTACCATCTCGGGCTTGATTTGTGAACCTTTGTGGACTCCGTAGTATGTACCGTTTCACTGTGGGGCGGGGATAATGTGATTGAAATATGTTGTTTTGTCTGTATTTGGGGGGTTTCTGTATGATGTCGGGTGTTTGCTTGCGGTTGCTCTTTCGTTTTTGAGCGGTAATCTCGGGCTTGATGAGTGACCCTTTGTGGACTCCGTAGTCTGTCCCGTTTCAGTCTGGGACGTGGGTCTGACTCCTCTTTTTTGTGTGCTATGGGCTTTGTGTGGCGCCTGCGTCTGACTCCTCTTTTTTGTGTGCTATGGGCGCGTTGCCTCATTTCTTATTTCTGTTAGTGGAGGGGGGCTTTGTGTCTCATTTCTTATTTATATTAGTGTGTGTACTCCGTAGTCTGTCCCGTTTCACTCTGGGGCGTGGGTCTGACTCCTCTTTTTTGTGTCCTATGGGCTTTGTGTGGCGCCTGCGTCTGACTCCTTTTTTTTTTTTTTTTTTTTGTGTGTGCTATGGGCGCGTTGCCTCATTTCTTATTTCTGTTAGTGGAGGGGGGCTTTGTGTGGCACCTGCGCACCATGTCTCCTGCGATTTCTGTTAGTTGGAGGGGGGCTTTGTGTGGCGCCTGCGCACTATGTCTTTTGCGTCCACGGGCAGGTCCCTGCGTCCATATCCGGTTTATCATTCTCGTTTAGTAATATGGATGTGGATTGTAACACCTGGGGAAATAGGACTATTGACCTACTGTATGCAAACGTTAAAGACGCATACAGCGCCACCCCACTGCCTGCACTTGGGAAAGCAGATCATAACCTGGTTCTGCTTCAGGCTCACTACAATCATACGCTCATTCAGGAAGTGGACCCCTGAGGCAGAGCAGGGATCATATAGTGAGAACATTGAGGAGGTTGTTGACTGCACTACTGACTACATCAACTTCTGTATGGACATTGTAGTTCCAGTAAGAACAGTATGCTGCTATGCTAACAACAAGCCATGGATTACAAGTGACATCAAGGGCCTTTTGATGCCCAGAAGGAAAGGGCTTTTAAAGGCAGTGATCAGCATGAGCTCAAGCGCGTTCAGAAAGAACTGTCCAGCTCAGGGTGGCGAAGGAGCAGTACAGGAGAAAACTGGAGCAAAAGTTGCAGAATAACAGCATGAAGGAAGCGTGGGATGGGATGAAGATCATCACTGGCTGCAGCTCGAAGCAGGGTGCCTCCATCGAGAGAGACAGGGAGAAAGCAAATCTGATGAATAACTTTTTTAGCAGGTTTGACCACCCTAACCCACTCTCAACTCAGAGTACTGCACCCTCCACCCATCCTTCTCCTGATACCAGCATAGGAGAGAGTTTCCCTCCACCCACAATTACAGCAGCCCAGGTAAGCAGAGAGCTGAGGAGACTTCGTGCCAGCAAAGCAGTGGGTCCAGATGGAGTATCGCTACGACTGCTGAAGGCCTGTGTGTTGGAGCTGGGGAGTCCTCTACAGTGCATCTTCAACCTGAGATTGGAACAGGGGAGAGTCCCGAGGCTTTGGAAAACATATTGCCCAGTCCCAAAGGTATCACGTCCTAGTGAGCTGAATGACTTCCGGCCTGTCGCTCTAACGTCACATGTGATGAAGACCAATGAGTGGCCACAGGTCTGCCACGCCCTCGACCCTCTGCAGTTCGCATACCTGGAGAAGGTGGGAGCAGAGGATACCATCATGTTCATGCTACACTGATCCCTCTCCCACTTGGACAGAGGCAGTGGTGCTGTAAGAATTATGTTTCTGGACTTCTCTAGCACCTTCAACACCATCCAACCTCTGCTCCTTAGGGACAAGCTGACAGAGATGGGAGTAGATTCATACCTGGTGGCAGAGATCGTGGACTGTCTTACAGACAGACCTTAGTATGTGTGTCTTGGGAACTGTAGGTCTGACATTGTGGTCAGCAACACAGGAGCGCAGCAGGGGACTGTACTTTCTCCGGTCCTGTTCAGCCTATATACTTTGGACTTACAATACAACTCGGAGTCCTGCCACGTCAAAAAGTTTGCTAACTACACTGCTATCGTGGGCTGCATCAGGAGTGGGCAGGAAGAGGAGTATAGGAACCTAATCAAGGACTTTGTTAAATGGTGCAACTCAAACCACCTACAACTGAACACCAGCAAAACCAAGGAGCTGGTGGTGGATTTTAGGAGGACCAGGCCCCTCATGGACCCCGTGATTATCAGAGGTGACTGTGTCCAGATGGTGCAGACCTATAAATACCTGGGAGTGCAGCTGGATGATAAATTGGACTGGACTGCCAATACTAATGCTCTGTGCAAGAGAGGACAGAGCCGACCATACTTCCTTAGAAGGCTGGTGTCTTTCAACATCTGCAATAAGATGCTGCAGATGTTCTATCAAACGGTTGTGGCGAGCGCCCTCTTCTATGTGGTGGTGTGCTGGGGAGGCAGCATAAAGAAGAGGGACGCCTCACGCTTGGACAAACTGGTGAGGAAGGCAGGCTCTATTGTAGGCACGGAGCTGGACAGTTTGACATCTGTGGCAGAACGACGGGCACTGAGCAGGCACCTGTCAATAATGGAGAATCCACTGCATCCACTAAACAGTATCATCTCCAGACAGAGGAGCAGCTTCAGTGACAGAGTACTGTCACTGTCCTGCTCCACTGACAGACTGAGGAGATCGTTCCTCCCCCACACTATGCGACTCTTCAATTCCACTCGGGGTTGTAAATGTTAACATTATACAAAGTTATTGTCTGTTATACCTGCATTATTATCACTCTTTAATTTAATATTGTTTTTTATCAATATACTGCTGCTGGAGTATGTGAATTTCCCCTTGGGATTAATAAAGTATCTATCTATCTATCTATCTATCTATCTATCTATCTATCTATCTATCTATCTATCTATCTATCTATCTATCTATCTATCTATCTATCTATCTATCTATCTATCTATCTATCTATCTATCTATCTATCTATCTATCTATCTATCTATCTATCTATCTATCTATCTATCTATCTATCTATCTAAAACCGGAATGTTCAAGCAAATTATAGAAAAAAAAAACTATCTGTTAAGCAGGTCTCTCATGAAAAGCAAACAGACAGACAGACATTGAATTTTATATAGAGAGAGATTATGGAGTAAGGTTTGTAATTGAAAAGGGCAACCCAAAATCCAGTATCAGTGTGAGGAGTACAATTCACATCAGGCAGCAGGAGGGTGCAGGGATGATGGGAAAACACTGTTCTTAATTTGTGAAGTTATATTATACAAAACCAATGTATTGAGATTTGGGTTGCTTGGCAAAGAGAGTGGCAGCCTGATCCATGTTGGTCAAATTTGCAGACAGGAATTTTATTGCACTGTGTAAATGTGACAAAAACTTTGAAATGAACTGATGACACTACATGTTTATCAAAACAAAACCTTACATTTTTGAAATGGCCAACACTATCATACATCTGCATATTGTTACTAAGTATGTTAGAGATAAGCTATAATCATACAAAATCAAATGAAGCTGTTTGACAAGTCATTTTTCAGAATATGGTACAAAGTGAATGACTGAGATGTTGTAACATTTACTGTTTCTTGATGGCAGGCATTCATTCAAGTCAATGTTATGATGAGGCACTTACAATTTTAGGATTTGATGGCAATACAATATCATAATTTGTAGCAATTTTAAAATAACCTTGAAAAAATCAACTTTGAATCATCATTATAATATTACTGAATTCCATCATTGGTGGAGTCTCTTGTAAAAATACAGAGCAGCAATGTGAACTCCAGTCCTCTCCTACTGTATATCGTCCAGTTTGTTAATGTGGGATTAAACATTAGTTTGTGAAACCACACTAAACCAGGAAATACTAAAAAGTTGTGTGTTCGTGTTTCCAACCCAGCATGGGGTTATGACAATTATGGCATCCAATAATATAAAAAAAGAACAAATTATTAACATGTGAGAGAATAGAAATTGATAGTTATCAGAGAGGTAGAGTAGATGGCAAATGGTACACTTGAATTTCAGCCAAAAATGACCAAAGAGTCAACATTTAAAAAACATAAAATATTTTTTTTCTTACCTTAACACATTGTATAAATATAACCTGGCAACACTGAGTACTTCAGCTAGTTAATCCAATATGTGTGTGGCCACATACATACTGTAATTCTGACCTGTGATGGATTGGTGCCTTTTGGTTTGTTGCTGGCATTAGCCAAATTCTACGCAGAGTAGGGCCACAGTACCTTGAAATGTACTAAAAATGTTCACTGATTAATTAATTGAATTTTATTTCATAATTCCTGGTAACTGCTGAGTTCAGATGCAATGGAGATAACCACTTGTAATCTTGCATCATCCCATTTCCTTTTGTTGTTTTATATTTCTGGTTTGCAATTTAAGAGAAACATGACAGACAAAAGTAAGCTCAATGCTATATTGTTGTCTCATTTTTAGAAAAATTTGTTTAAATTTTTTTCTCAATTTGTTTGTGAAAATTAAAAACAATGGAAGTATCATTATCATGTCTCCAAATACAACATAGTTGCAAAAGCAGATATTTTTTCACTTTGCATTTTTATGGTAAAATAATGGGACAAGTCAGTGGAATATCAAAACCAAGTGAAATACACGATATTGCCAAAAGTATCGGTACACCCCTCCAAATCATTGAATTCAGGTGTTCTAAACACTTCCATGTCCACAGGTGTATAAAATGAAGTACCTAGGCATGCAGACTGTTTCTACAAGCATTTGTGAAAGAATGTGTCGCTCTCTGGAGCTCAGTGAATTCAAGTGTGGTACTGTGATAGGATGCCACCTGTGCAATAAGTCCATTCGTGAAGTTTCCTCACTACTAAATATTCCATGGTCAGCTCTTAGTGGTATTATAACAAAGTGGAAGCAATTAGGAACAGCAGCAACTCAGCCAAGAAGTGGTAGGCCATGTAAAATCACAGAACAGGGACAGCACATGCTGAGGCACACAGTGTGCAGAAGTCGCCAACTTTCTTTAAAGTCAATAGCTACAGACCTCCAAAAGCTCAAGAACAGTACGTAGAAAGCTTCATGGAATGGATTTCCATGGCCGAGCAGCTGCATCCAAGCCTTACTAGGGAATTCATTCCCGGGCTCCCGGATTCCCGGACATTTTTCATTCCTGTATTCCCGGGAATGAAACTGCTGTAATTCCCGGGAAAACGGGAATGGCCAAGCTCGCATATATAGCGTGTAAAAGTGTAAAAATCGATCAAGAAATAACAGAGTTATAGTTGAAAATAATTAAGGTGGCGCCATTGCTGCAGCTTGCACTTCATCAGACAACAGCTTTGAACAGCAACTTAAAATTGCAATGTGTTAGTCTGTTGCATCCGCATTATCTGTGCCAAGAAACTTGCCATCACAGAATGATGACAAGAAACTGGATGCATCAGTAAAAGCTGAAATGACAGTGTTTCAGCGCAATGGCAAGTGCGGGCATTGTTTAGAACAAGTGTATCAGTATCTGATGATTGTGCCTCCTACTTCAGTGGAGGCAGAGCGTGCTTTCTCAGCGGCTGGCGTACTTCTGCACAAAGGTGCGCTCTTGCATGGACGACCGCACGCTGGACACGTTAATAATAATAATTCATTACATTTATATAGCGCTTTTCTCAGTACTCAAAGCGCTATCCACACAGGGAGGAACCGGGAAGCGAACCCACACTCTCCTTACTGCAAAGCAGCAGCACTACCACTGCGCCACCTGTGAGGACGTTGTGCTTCCTATGCTCTTATTACCACAACTAAAGATACATGTACTTATATGACAGCAAGAACTGCTTGTAGATAAGGTTAGTCTTTTATTTGTGTCAACATATTGCAGTAGTTTTATTAAAAATAAGTGTCAGTCGTTCTAAAACCGTTCACATGTGAGATGCCCAGGATTCCCGGGAATGAAATGCGGGATTCCCAAAATCCCAGGAATGGATAAACCCGTCTGGGAATGGATTCCATAAGCCTTACATCACCAAGTGCAATTCAAAGTGTCAGATGCAGTGGTGTAAAGCTCACCGCCACTGGACTGTAGAGTAGTGGAGACGTGTCCTCTGGAGTGATGAATCGCACTTCTCTGTCAGGCAATCTGATGGACGAGTCTGGATTTGGGTCGGTTGCCAGGAGAACGGTACTTGCCTAACTTCACTGTGCCAAGTGTGAAGTTTGGTGAAGGGGAGATTATGGTGTGGGGTTGTTTTTCAGGGATTGAGCTTGGCCCCTTAGTTCCAGTGAAAGGAACTCACAGCATACAAAGCAATTTTGGACAATTTCATGCTCCCAACTTTGTGGGAACAGTTTGAGGATGGTCCCTTCGTGTTCCAACATGACTGCGCACCAGTGCACAAAGAAAGGTCTATAAAGAAATGGATGAGCGAGTTTGGTGTGGAGGAACTTGACTGGCCTGCAAAGAGCCCTGACCTCAACCTGAAAGGACACCTTTGGGATGAATTGCAGCAGAGACTGAGAGCCAGGCCTTCTTGTCCAACATCAGTGCCTGACCTCACAAGTGCTCTGCTGAAAGAATGGACAAAAAGTCCCATAAACACACATAAACCTTGTGGAAAGCCTTCCTAGAAGAGTTGAAGCTGTTATAGCTGCAAAGGGTGGACAAACCCCATATTAAAGCCTATGTATTAAGAGTGAGATGTCATTAAAGTTCATGTGTGTCTAAAGGCAGGCATCCTAATACTTTTGGCAATATAGTATATAAAAGAAAGTGACCTACAAAATTCTCTTTTGAAGGGTACTGGTCAGAATTCTCTCATGCAACCCATAGGACATCAGTGAAGTTACTGTTTTGGTATACTGCAATTAAAATTTTTGTTTAATTTTCAAAAATCAGAACATTGCAATAGCACAGTACTCAAATGAAACAAATTATTTACTTCATAAGGTAGAAGTACCTAGTAAAAAAGAATAGCTGCATCAAATATTTGAAAAATGAAAATGCATGCTTCAATTTAAATGCTTAAGTCTAAATATTCTCAATAGTAATAGAAATGTGTCAATTTTTACACTCTGATAGAAGTCCATAGAGGGCTAAGTCTCTAGTAAAGACTCAAAAATCAAAACATCATATTCCCAATCACTGACCTTGAAATAGTTTCGATATGTTTATGTTTGAAATTTGTTATTTTTAACCTTCTGATAATGGCTGTTAGAGGGCTTGGACAACCGGTAAAGAATAAGATATCAAAATATGATCATATTCATGATCAGCAACCTCAACACTGCATAAAACAACATTCCACATGCAAACATTACCAATCCTATTTTTTTTAAGCTTTGAGAAAAGGAGTAACTTTGACTCCTTGTAACCCAGCTGGGTGTTGAACTTCTGGGGTCAGTTGATGTGGCATGCATAACTTCAAGTCCTTCTATTAATTTTTACTGAAGACACTTATTGATTTACTCTTTACCATAAATATGTACCTTCCTACATAAAATATGGTCAAAAAATGGCATAAAATGATAGATTTGGGGTGTAGAGGACCTAAAATAGGGGTGAACCCCAAAAAGCTTGATATCTTGCATAACTAGACAACAAGATGCGTCAAAGAATACATCAACTATATGTGGAGGTTTCGTCACACCAGTGAGTGAGGAGGCACAGGACAAAAAAACTGAAGTGATTTCAAAGCTCTCATAAGTAATATTTAAGAAAACACAATAAGATTCAACCCTCCAACCAAGCATGTGCTACTTAAGCAAAATTATCCAAGTAATCAATTATGGAACTTGAAATTAGGACATAGACCAAAAACAAAGTGCCTTGGCCAGATAAAAGTAAAAATAAAGATGTTTATCATTAGAAAAGGAATATATACATCTTTTTGTCTTTTGGTGCTGCTCCTATGTTGTTCCTTTGGATTTCTCTCCCAGTGTGAAAATACTTTCTACAATTCTACTTTTAGGGAAGGCCTCTGACAGACTCATCTGTTCAGTAGTCACTAATTTATAGAGGCATTCTTGTATTTTGGCAGCAACACTTTCTAAAATACGTCCCCTTTGCCCTCCACTATCAATCTAGCGCCCTCTCTAAATGCACTAATGATTTATTCCCTCTGATTACCTTTTCTTTTTTATTGGCTTCTCATATTGTTTTGTGGTTCTAAATACTGTCTTTACTCAGGACTACCTTTGATACTTATCACAATATTTTTTGGCTAAAGGATCTTCTTAAATCTTTCTTCCATACTATTCTAAGTAAGGTGTAATATATGAAAGTATTTTGATTGATAGAATAACCATTCAGATAGCCATTAGATACTGACCTTGAACACCCTTTCCCAGTCGTATCCATTTTCTCTGGCTCTCCAACCTCTCTGCCTTTTGGTCACTTTTGTCCATGTTCATGTTAATTTTTAACTGCTTTGCTAGGCTAAAGACTGTACCCAAATTAATTACACGTTGTTCTTCTCATGCTTGAAGGATTTCAACAAGCATTAAGTGCTGAGAAACTTAAAACTAGCTCACCTGCTTAGACTTACTGAAAAAAAAATTGCAATTATATAACTGTTGGATGAGTCCAATCCCAAAATTCATGATTCTTGCATATTTTGCCCTCTTTCAGCATTTACCTGATGTTGCTCTAAACAACCTCTAATTTCCTTAAATTCTTCATGTGAATTAATCCCAAAAAATACTATTCCCTATGTAGTAATAAGGATTTGGAAGGCAAAGACATTTCTGCCTCTCTAGTCCCATAGTCTGTTAATAATTGACTATTCTAGCTAATTTATTCTGATTGTTTTAATTAACCAACAAGAGGCAGAAGTATTCCTTTTTTTTCGAGAGGCAGGGTGAACTAACATTCACTCTTTTTGAAAGGTACAGTTTGAAAAAGATGGTGACCCCATACTTCAGGAAAAAAGTAGGCTTGCTGGTAAGACACCTTACGGCGGCAGACTCATGTTGCCGATTTTATTTTCATTTTTGCTTAGTTTGGGATAATCTGTATTTTAAAGAAACTTCATTTGTAGCTTTATAAAATAATAAATAACATAAGTAGAGACTCACATTACTGTATTGAAGGAAAAGCCAAACAATAAGATGGAGTAGTTAACTAACTGTTTCAGGATTAAATGAGACAAGAGTATTCTATGGCAGGCTTAGAATTTGCATTTGTAAAAAGCTTTGTTTATCTTCTGAATTATTTTCTGAAAAAATAGGGCTGTGGGGATTAGCTTGTCTGCAATTTATGTCCCTATTTGCAGTCTGCCTGCATATGCCTTTTCACCCACTATTCTGTATACAGTATCTATCTATCTATCTATCTATCTATCTATCTATCTATCTATCTATCTATCTATCTATCTATCTATCTATCTATCTATCTATCTATCTATCTATCTATCTATCTATCTATCTATCTATCTATCTATCTATCTATCTATCTATCTATCTATCTATCTATCTATCTATCTATCTATCCATTTATTCATTCATTCATTAATTCATTCATGCATTCATTTATAGCTAACTCTGGGCTGTTGTTTGGCAGAGATCACCACCAGAGACAGGTAAGTTGAGCTCTTCTTTGTTGATATTTCCATAGGATTCTGAAAGGTCAGAATGGTAAAGCATTTACTAACAGAATACTATAGGGTATTTAATTAAAGCATAAAAGAATGAAAAAAATGTGCTTAGCTTTACTTGCACTTCAAGAAGAATGTTCTCAATACCAAACCGTATACATGCTCATTTTTAGCATTACTACTTAGTAGGGATTATAGAGAATAAATGATGGGACAAAAATTGTATATAACTTGCTTAGAGAAGATAAATAAACAAATGTGAATTTGATTTACAAGAATTTCATATTAAGTGCATATTAAGTAAAGGGCTGATGAACATTTGATATTAATAATTTTTTTCTATAAATTTCAATTAACATGGCACACTATTTATACTCATAAAATCTATAAAATCTTAATCCTGTACTCAGATGTTTTTCAAGCATATTCTCATGACTCATGGGTTTGTGTTCACAAAAAGAGCGATCTTTGAAGTGAACTAACCAATTTAAAAAGATGTGGTAAGTTATGGGCACGTGTAAATTATGGAGTTATTGAATACTCATTGCATATTTGTTTCGCACTTATGTATCAAAATATTTCTACACTCGACTAGCTGCATTGGACATGGAAAAAGCAGGATATTGAGTTTAACAAAAACACATAAAAATAATCAAAAAATGGCAATAAAAGTACTGACTGATTTATGAATCCTGGTTATGAAACAGGTTAGGAGTAAATGTTAAAATTTTAACATTAGGAATTATAGTCTTTTTACAAACTGATGACAGCAGAGTTAAAGAGAGTGTAAATACAGCAGATGACCAAGTGAACATAAGCAAAATTTTATTTATTGGCCAGGAAAATGAGAGTAGAGAGAACCAAGGAATTGATTTTTCATAGCTGTTCAAATTAACAGTAGGTTGTGTGCATTTTCCTTTGCTTTCTGTTTTTCTCTTTACCACCTTATTGGCCTCCTGGCAGTAGAAGAAGTAAATATTAATATACATATATGAACAGTATAAATCTGCAGATAAGGCAGATGAATTCTGTTTGGCATGCAATTTCTAAGAAATAGAATCTATGTCATAAATAAGCTCACCTGCGGGACTATCAGTAATTTTTAGATTACAGTCAGCAAATAAATACAGTATTAACACTAATAATAATAATATTATATATACAATTATGGTACATTATTCTTATTATTGAAACTATTGCATGGTTAAGAAAAAACCTTCAAAACCAACTTTGGATAAGAAGTATACTACATCAAGGGCATCTTTGTTTGAGGATGATCACTTTAAACTGTATCTAGCACCCTGAGACAAAGACAAAAAGATATTGGCACAAGCTGTAATGGCAGCAACATGACATGATTTTCATTTCGGAAAGTATACTTGGAGGTATGTCTACTAATTTGGAATTACTGATGCCACCCACTGTTAGTGAAATCTTCATGAGCTGTTGATTTTCATCACATGTTGCCATTCTATTAAAAATTGACTAGGTAAATTTTCCACTGAAGGAATGGGGAAATTTAAAGTTAGGCAGTTTTGCCTGATGCTCTATGCACCTACTTTTTATAGCAATAACTGGTAGAGTTATAGTATCTTGGTTGAAACAATTTGTAAAAACAGTAGTGCTGATCTGCATTGTTCCTTCAGATGACATATTCTTAGTAACAAGTTAATATACTATGGTGCTAGAAAGTTTATGAACCTTTTAGAATTTTTGCATAAATTTGACTAGATACTGTAAGATGAGCAGATATGATCATATCTTCACCAGAGATGTTAAAAAAGAGAAAATAATAAAACAAATCTTCTTCTTCTTTCGGCTGCTCCCGTTAGGGGTTGCCACAGCGGATCATCTTTTTCCATATCTTTCTGTCCTTGCATCTTGCTCTGTTACACCCATCACCTGCATGTCCTCTCTCACCACATCCATAAACCTTTGCTTAGGCCTTCCTCTTTTCCTCTTCCCTGGCAGCTCTTTCCTTAGCATCCTTCTCCCAATATACCCAGCACCTCTCCTCTGCACATGTCCAAACCAACGCAAACTTGCCTCTTTGACTTTGTCTCCCAACCGTCCAACTTGAGATGACCCTCTAATGTAATCATTTCTAATCCTGTCCATCCTCGTCACACCCATTGGGAATCTTAGCATCTTTAACTCTGCTACCTCCAGCTCTGTCTCCTGATTTCTGGTCAGTGCCACCATCTCCAACCCATATAACATAGCTGGTCTCACTACCGTCCTGTAGACCTTCCCTTTCACTTTTGCTGTTATCCATCTGTCAGAAATTACTCCTGACACTTTCCTCCATCCATTCCACCCTGCCTGCACTCTCTTTTTCACCTCTCTTCCACAATCCCCCATTACTCTGTACTGTTTATCCCAAGTATTTAAACTCATCCACCTTTGCCAACTCATCTCCCTGCATCCTCACCATCCCACTGACCTCCCTCTCATTTACACACATGTATTCTGTCTTGTTCCTACTGACCTTCATTCCTCTCCTCTCTAGAGCATATCTCCACCTATCCAGGGTCTCCTCAACCTGCTCCCTACTATCACTACAGATCACAATGTCATCAGCAAACATCATAGTCCACAGGGACTCCTGTCTAATCACCATTGCAAATAAGAAAGGGCTCATAGCCGATCCCTGATGTAATCCCACCTCCACGTTGAATACATCCGTCACTCCTACCGTGGACCTCACCACTGTCACACTTCCCTTGTACATATCCTGTACAACTTTTACGTACTTCTCTGCCACTCCCGACTTCCTCATACAATACAACAGCTCCTCTTGAGGCACCCTGCCATATGCTTTCTCCAGGTCCACAAAGACGCAATGCAACTCCTTCTGGCCTTCTCTAAACTTCTCCATGAACACCCTCAGAGCAAACATTGCATCTGTGGTGCTTTTTCCTAGCATGAAACCATACTGCTGCTCACTAATCATCACCTCACTTCTTAACCTAGCTTCCACTACTCTTTCCCATAACTTCATGCCGTGGCTCATCAATTTTATTCCCCTGTAGTTACTGCAGTCCTGCACATCCTCCTTATTCTTAAATATCGGCACCAGTACATTTCTTCTCCACTCCTCAGGCATCCTCTCACTTTTCAAGATTCCATTAAACAATCTGGTTAACTCTACTGCCATCTCTCCTAAACACCTCCATGCTTCCATAGGTATGTCATCTGGACCAACAGCTTTTCCATTCTTCATCCTCTTCATAGCTGTCCTTACTTCCTCCTTGCTAATCCGTTGCACTTCCTGATTCACTATCTCCACATCATCCAACCTCTTCTCTCTCTTGTTCTCTTCATTCATCAGTCTTTCAAAGTACTCTTTCCATCTGCTCAACACATTTTCCTCACTTGTGAGTATGTTTCCATCTTTATCCTTTATCACCCTAACCTGCTACACATCTTTTCCAGCTCAGTCCCTCTAGCCAATCAGTACCGGCCCTTTTCTCCCTCCTTAGTGTCCAACCTTTCATACAACTCATCATAAGCCTTTTCTTTAGCCTTCACCACCTCTCTCTTCACCTTGCGCCTTACCCCCTTGTACTCTTGTCTACTTTCTACATCTCTCTTACTATCCCACTTCTTCTTTGCCATCCTCTTCCTCTGTATATTCTCCTGTATTTCCTCATTCCACCACCAGGTTTCCTTTCCTCCTTCCTCTTTCCTGATGTCACGCCAAGCACCCTGCTTGTTGTCACCCTTACTACATCTGCTGTAGTTTCCCAACTGTCTGGTAACTCTTCACTGCCACCCAGTTCCTTTCTCACCTCCTCCCTAAACTTAACCTTGCATTCTTCCTTTTACAACTTCCACCATTTGATCCTTGGCTCTGCCCTCACTCTCTTCCTCTTCTTGATCTGCAACGTCATTTTACAGACCACCATCCTATGCTGCTTAACTACACTTTCCCCTGCCACCACTTTGCAGTCTTCAATCTCCTTCAGATCAACTCTTCTGCATAGGATGTAATCTACCTGTGTGCATCTTTCTCCACTCTTGTACGTAACCCTATGTTCCTCCCTCTTCTTAAAATACGTATTCACCACAGCCATGTCCATCCTTTTGGCAAAATCTTCTTCATTCCTCTCCTTGACACCATACCTACCCATCACCTCCTCGTCTCCTCTGTTCCCTTCACCACCATGTCCATTGAAATCTGCTCCAATCACCACTTTCTGTCCTTTGGGTACACTGTTCATCACTTCATCCAACTCACTCCAAAAATCTTCTTTCTCACCCACTGCACACCCAACTTGCGGTGCATATGCACTAACAAGATTCCTCATCACACCTCCAATTTCCAGCTTCATAATCATTACTCTGCCTGACACTCTTTTCACCTCCAAAACACTCTTGACATACTGTTCCTTCAGAATAACTCCTACCCCATTTCTCCTTCCATCCACACCATGATAGAACAATTTGAATCCACCTCCAATCCACCTGGCCTTACTCCCCTTCCATCTAGTCTCTTGCATGCACAATATATCAACCTTCCTTCTCTCCATTATATCTGCTAACTCTCTCCATTTACCAGTCATACTGCCAACATTCAAAGTTCCTACCCTTGGTTCCACTCTCTTTACTTTCCTCCTCTCCTCCTGCCTCAGGACATGTCTTCCCCCTCTTCTTCTCCTTCTCTTTCTTCTTCCGCGAGCAGTAGCCCAATTTCCACCAGCACCCTGTTGGCTAACAGTACTGGTGTCGTTGTTAACCCGGGGCTCGACCGATCTGGTATGGAAATTTGTATTGTTATTCGCATATTGATTTGGCAAAATTTTACACCGGATGCCCTTCCTGATGTAACCCTCCCCATTTATCCGGGCTTGGGACCGACACGAAGAAACACACTGGTTTGTGCATCTCCTGTGGCTGGGTTAGAAAATAATAAAACAAATAACACAGAAAAAATATACTTTTTCATTCATTTATTAAACAAAACTATTCAACACTAACTGTCTTTGTCCAATAATGCTTGCAAACTTATTGGATTATTAATTCAGCTAAGGGGTTAATTAGAGATAGGACATTCAATTATGGGTGGCACAGTGGCGTAGTGGGTAGCGCTGCTGCCTCGCAGTTGGGGGACCTGGGTTCGCTTCCTGGGTCCTCCCTGTGTGGAGTTTGCATGTTCTCCCCGTGTCTGCGTGGGTTTCCTCTGGGCGTTCCGGTTTCCTCCCACAGTCCAAAGATATGCAGGTTAGGTGGATTGGCGATTCTAAATTGGCCCTAGTGTGTGCTTGGTGTGTTTGTGTGTGTCCTGCGGTGGGTTGGCACCCTGCCCGGGATTGGTTCCTGCCTTGTGCCCTGTGTTGGCTGGGATTGGCTCCAGCAGACCCCCGTGACCCTGTGTTCGGATTCAGCGGGTTGGAAAATGGATGGATGGACATTCAATTATTGGTTTTGAAAAAACATAAAACATAAACCTGAGCCTTCACTACCAAAGTCTGGTCTTCACCATACATTTTTGTGAATGCCACGGTCAAAGGAGATTTTGGAGTAGCTCAAAAGAACAATTGTTAATGTTAATCAGGCTTTAAAAGGTTGCAAAACAATTTATAAAACTTTGGGCTTCATTATTCTTTAATCACACAGACAATGTACAAATGGGGAAAATTCAGCATCATTTTACTCTCTCCAAGAGAGGCTGTCCAACAAAGTCACTCTAAGGGCAAGATATGCATAATCCTAGGAGATCACAAAGAAAGCCAAAGTAACACCTAAGGATCTGCAGGCCTCTCCTGGCTAATGTCAGTGTTTATAAGACCACTGTCAGGTAAACATTTAACAACAATAGTATACATGAGATGACAGCAAGGAGGAAAACACCAAGAACAACAAGCTTGCTAAAACCCCAAGATGAGTAAGAAGACTGATAGAGAAATGGATGATAGGTGTCAAAAAACAGATTTTTTTGGCTCTTATCAGAAACATTTTGCTTGGCAAAATCCAAATACTGCTTTCCAACAATAAGAACCTCATCCCAACTGTGAAACACATGAAACAGCTAGACATTCATCTTAAATATACAAGTCATTCGACCAAAAATTATTAACACAGAAGAAATTTTGTGTTTTGAAATGATTAAAAAAATTTCAAATGAGTTAAAAGTTCAGACCCTAATACAATGAAAATGTTGTGGCAGGACTTGATGAGGGGAGTTCATACAAGAAATCCCACTAACATTGTTAAGTTGAAGCAGTTCTGTAGCGTGGAATGGGCCAAATGTCTTCAAAGCTTTTATGCAGGACTGGTCAATAGTTACCATAGCCATTTATTTGAAGTCAGTGCTGCTCAAGGGTGTTACACCAGTTATGGAAAGCACGTGTTCACTTACTTTTTAACAAACAGATTAAATGTTGGATCATTTCAATCAATAAATGAAAAGTCTAACATTTTGTGCCTAATTTGTTTAATCATTCTCTCTTTATCTATTTTATAGCTTAGATAGATAGATAGATAGATAGATAGATAGATAGATAGATAGATAGATAGATAGATAGATAGATAGATAGATAGATAGATTTCTGTAGAAAAATTGAATTTAAAAAAATCAAAAGGGTTCACAAACTTTACAACATCATTGATGAATACAGTATATTCTGATGCGTATGATTATGTGCCCATTTTTCTTGTGAACATATTTATCCATCCATCCATCCATTGTCTCCCGCTTATCCGAGGTCGGGTCACGGGGGCAGCAGCTTGAGCAGAGATGCCCAGACTTCCCTCTCCCCAGCCACTTCTTCTAGCTCTTCTGGGAGAATCCCAAGGCGTTCCCAGGCCAGTCGAGAGACATAGTCCCTCCAGCGTGTCCTGGGTCTTCCCCGGGGCCTCCTCCTGGAAAGATGTGCCCGGAACACCTCACCAGGGAGGCGTCCAGGAGGCATCCTGATCAGATGCCCGAGCCACCTCATCTGACTCCTCTCGATGCAGAGGAGCAGCGGCTCTACTTTGAGCCCCTCCCGGATGACTGAGCTTCTCACCCTATCTTTAAGGGAAAGCCCAGACACCCTGCGGAGGAAACTCATTTCAGCCGCTTGTATTCGCGATCTCGTTCTTTCGGTCACTACCCATAGCTCATGACCATAGGTGAGGGTAGGAACATAGATCGACTGGTAAATTGAGAGCTTCGCCTTGTTGCTCAGCTCTTTTTTCACCACGACAGACCGATGCAGCGCCCGCATTACTGCGGATGCCGCACCAATCCGCCTGTCGATCTCACGCTCCATTCTTCCCTCACTCGTGAACAAGACCCCGAGATACTTGAACTCCTCCACTTGGGGCAGGATCTCGCTACCAACCCTGAGAGGGCACTCCACCCTTTTCCGGCTGAGGACCATGGTCTCGGATTTGGAGGTGCTGATTCTCATCCCAGCCGCTTCACACTCGGCTGCGAACCGATCCAGAGAGAGCTGAAGATCACGGCCTGATGAAGCAAACAGGACAACATCATCTGCAAAAAGCAGTGACTCAATCCTGAGCCCACCAAACCGGACCCCCTCAACGCCCTGGCTGCGCCTAGAAATTCTGTGCATAAAAGTTATGAACAGAATCGGTGACAAAGGGCAGCCCTGGCGGAGTCCAACTCTCACTGGAAACGGGTTCGACTTACTGCCGGCAATGCGGACCAAGCTCTGACACCGGTTGTACAGGGACTGAACAGCCCTTATCAGGGGGGCCGGTACCCCATACTCTCGGAGTACCCCCCACAGGATTCCCCGAGGGACACGGTCGAATGCCTTTTCCAAGTCCACAAAACACATGTAGACTGGTTGGGCAAACTCCCATGCACCCTCCAGGACCCTGCTAAGGGTATAGAGCTGGTCCACTGTTCCGCGACCAGGACGAAAACCACACTGTTCCTCCTGAATCCAAGGCTTGACTATCTGACGGACCCTCCTCTCCAGGACCCCTGAATAGACTTTTCCAGGGAGGCTGAGGAGTGTGATCCCTCTGTAGTTGGAACACACCCTCCGATCCCCCTTCTTAAAGAGGGGGACCACCACCCCGGTCTGCCAATCCAGAGGCACTGTCCCTGATGTCCATGCGATGTTGCAGAGGCGTGTCAGCCAAGACAGTCCTACAACATCCAGAGCCTTGAGGAACTCCGGGCATATCTCATCCACCCCCGGGGCCCTGCCACCAAGGAGTTTTTTGACCACCTCGGTGACCTCAGTCCCAGACATGGGGGAGCCCACCTCTGAGTCCCCAGGCTCTGCTTCCTCATTGGAAGGCATGTTAATGGGATTGAGGAGTCTTGCGAAGTACTCCCCCCACCGACCCACAACGTCCCGAGTCGAGGTCAGCAGCGCACCATCCCCACCATATACAGTGTTGACACTGCACTGCTTCCCCTTCCTGAGATGCCGGATGGTGGACCAGAATCTCCTCGAAGCCGTCCGAAAGTCGTTCTCCATGGCCTCCCCAAACTCCTCCCATGCCCGAGTTTTTGCCTCAGCAACCACCAAAGCCGCATTCTGCTTGGCCTGCCGGTACCTATCAGCTGCCTCCAGGGTCCCACAGGACAAAAGGGTCCTGTAGGACTCCTTCTTCAGCTTGACGGCGTCCTTCACCGCCGGTGTCCACCAACGGGTTCGGGGATTGCCGCCACGACAGGCACCGACCACCTTACGGCCACAGCTCCGGTCAGCTGCCTCAACAATAGAGGCACGGAACATGGCCCATTCGGACTCAATGTCCCCCACCTCCCTCGGGATGTGGTCGAAGTTCTGCCGGAGGTGGGAGTTGAAGCTGCTTCTGACAGGGGGCTCTGCCAGACGTTCCCAGCAGACCCTCACAACACGTTTGGGCCTACCACGCCTGACCGGCATCCTCCCCCACCATCGAAGCCAACTCACCACCAGGTGGTGATCAGTTGACAGCTCCGCCCCTCTCTTCACCCGAGTGTCCAAGACATGTGGCCGCAAGTCCGACGACACGACCACAAAGTCGATCATCGAACTGAGGCCTAGGGTGTCCTGGTGCCAAGTGCACATATGAACACCCCTATGCTTGAACATGGTGTTCGTTATGGACAATCCGTGACGAGCACAGAAGTCCAATAACAAAACACCGCTCGGGTTCAGATCGGGGGGGCCATTCCTCCCAATCACGCCCTTCCAGGTCTCACTGTCATTGCCCACATGAGCATTGAAGTCTCCCAGCAGAACGAGGGAGTCCCCAGAAGGTATGCCCTCTAGCACCCCCTCCAGGGACTCCAAAAAGGGTGGGTACTCCGAACTGCTGTTCGGTGCATACACACAAACAACAGTTAGGACCCGTCCCCCCACCCGAAGGCGAAGGGAGGCTACCCTCTCGTCTACTGGGGTAAACCCCAATGTACAGGCTCCAAGTTGGGGGGCAATAAGTATACCCACACCTGCTCGACGCCTCTCACCGGGGGCAACTCCAGAGTGGTACAGAGTCCAGCCCCTCTCAAGGAGATTGGTTCCAGAGTCCAAGCTGTGCGTCGAGGTGAGTCCGACTATATCTAGCCGGACCTCTCAACTTCGCGCACTAGCTCAGGCTCCTTCCCCTTCAGAGAGGTGACATTCCACGTCCCAAGAGCCAGCTTCTGTAGCCGAAGATCAGACCGCCAAGGTCCCCGCCTTCGGCCACCACCCAACTCACACTGCACCCGACCTCCTTGGCCCCTCCCATAGGTGGTGAGCCCATGGGAAGGGGGACCCACGTTGCCTCTTCGGGCTGTGCCCGGCCAAGCCCCATGGGTGCAGGCCCGGCCACCAGGCGCTCGCCATCAAGCCCCACCTCCAGGCCTGGCTCCAGAGGGGGGCCCCGGTGACCCGCGTCCGGGCAAGTGAAAACGCCGTCCAAAATTGTTTTTCTTCATAGGAGGTTTGTTTAACCGCTCTTTGTCTCATCCCTCACCTAGGACCAGTTTGCCTTGGGTGGCCCTACCAGGGGCATAAAACCCCGGACAACAGAGCTCCTAGGATCATTGGGACACGCAAACCCCTCCACCACGATAAGGTGGCGGTTAAAGAAATATGAATGCTCAATAGTAACTATAACTTAATACTTGAAAATAACTAAACAAATGCTATCAGGTTTTGCCAAAGCAGTCCATCAGGCAGATGATGCAATTAATATCCCATATCACATTGCTTGCTTTGGTTAATTTATATTTAATTTGAGGCAGATTAGGCACTTTTTCTTAGTTTGATAACATTTACTGGCATCCACATTTTGGTGCTGTATGTCACTATACAGTTCACTTGTTTGCCCAAATTTCTTAAAGCAGCTGTAGTGTGAATGTTTCAGAAGCACAGGTCCTCTGACTACTATGAGCAAAACAGCTGAACCCAACTGATTCCACTCAAACTTTATTAGGTCTAAAACCTCCCACAAAACTATTTTTGGATATACTTGATTAGCCATCAAATGTGAATAACTCAAAATACCTGTCTCTAGCCTGCAGTCATAGAACAGTAAGACATGTCCTTCTTTCTGCTCTCTCACTGTATATCATTCTACTTCACATTAGCTTTGGTGCCACTCTACCTCATGCAGATCTGTTGGTTTATGAGGAAATAACCTTTGGTGGATTCTACAAGGATAATTTCACAACAATACAATTTAAGTGTATTTTAAAGTATATTTTAAAGTTACTGCATGTATGATACAGACTTCCATTCATTAACCTTCTTTTTTATCTTATCGTATTTAGAGCACAATGGATGCCAATCCATGGCAATTACACCAAACCAGTTTTAACACAGAGTGACAAATTAGTCTAACATGAATATACAGGTGCTGGTTATAAAATTAGAATATAATGACAAAGTTTATTTATTTCAGTAATTCCATTCAAAAAGTGAAATTTGTGTATTAGATTCATTCATTACACACAGACTTTTGTATTTCAAATGTTTATTTCTTTTAATGTTGATGATTATAACTGACAACTAATGAAAGTCCCAAATTCAGTATCTCGGAAAATTAGAATATCAATTAAGACCAATGCAAAAAAAGGATTTTTAGAAATGTTGGACGACTGAAAGGTATGAACATGAAAAGTATGAGCATGTACAGCACTCAATATTTAGTTGGGGCTCCTTTGGCCTGGATGACTGCAGCAATGCGGCGTGGCATGGAGTCGATCAGTCTGTGGCACTGCTCAGGTGTTATGAGAGCCCATGTTGCTCTGATAGTGGCCTTCAGCTCTTCTGAATTGTTGGGTCTGGCGTATTGCATCTTCCTCTTCACAATACCCCATAGATTTTCTATGGGGTTAAGGTCAGGCGTGTTTGCTGGCCAATCAAGAACACGGATACCATGGTCCTTAAACCAGGTACTGGTAGCTTTGGCACTGTGTGCAGGTGCCAGGTCCTGTTGGAAAATGAAATCTGCATCTCCATAAAGTTCGTCAGCAGCAGGAAGCATGAAGCTTCCTGGTAGACGGCTGCATTGACCTTGGACCTCAGAAAACACAATGGACCAACACCAGCAGATGACATGGCACCCCAAACCATCACTGACTGTGGAAACTTTACACTGGACCTCACGCAACGTGGATTCTGTGCCTCTCCTCTCTTCCTCCAGACTCTGGGACCTTGATTTCCAAAGGAAATGCAAAATTTACTTTCATCAGAGAACATAACTTTGGACCACTCAGCAGCAGTCCAAAAGCGAGATGCTTCTGACGCTGTCTCTTGTTCAAGAGTGGCTTGACACAAGGAATGAGACAGCTGAAACCCATGTCTTGCATACGTCTGTGCGTGGTGGTTCTTAAAGCACTGACTCCAGCTGCAGTCCACTCTTTGTGAATCTCCCCCACATTTTTGAATGGGTTTTGTTTCACAATCCTCTCCAGGGTGCGGTTATCCCTATTGCTTGTACACTTTTTTCTACCACATCTTGTCCTTCCCTTCGCCTCTCTATTAATGTGCTTGGACACAGAGCTCTGTGAACAGCCAGCCTCTTTAGCAATGACCTTTTGTGTCTTGCCCTCCTTGTGCAAGGTGTCAATGGTCGTCTTTTGGACAACTGTCAAGTCAGCAGTCTTCCCCATGATTGTGTAGCCTACTGAACTAGACTGAGAGACCATTTAAAGGCTTTTGCAGGTGTTTTGAGTTAATTAGCTGATTAGAGTGTGGCACCAGGTGTCTTCAATATTGAACCTTTTCACAATATTCTAATTTTCCAAGATACTGAATTTGGGACTTTCATTAGTTGTCAGTTATAATCATCAACATTAAAAGAAATAAACATTTGAAATACATCAGTCTGTGTGTAATGAATGAATCTAATATACAAGTTTCACTTTTTGAATGGAATTACTGAAATAAATCAATTTTGTCATGATATTCTAATTTTATGACCAGCACCTGTATTTGGGGTGTGCAAAGTAAACCACAGAGACAAGAACAGAACATGCAAACTCTCTACAGGCTGTACTTGGGGTGGAGCAATTAAAACCTAGGACTCTGGAGCTATGAGGCTATACTGCTAGCCACTACACCACTGCACCCGATGTTGGAGTCAACATGAATACATTAGTGATTTTGCATAAAAAAAAAAAATCTAAAAAATAGTGGAAGTTCTTTCTTCCTAACAGACATATGTTTAATAAGTAAGAACACTCTTTGATTTACCTTGTGCACATCAAATCAATCACATAGTTAAAATACTAAAGAGCTCTCACTACCTTAGAAGAGACCAGACTGCAAATCACAGTGCTTCTCCTGCTATTTAAAAACTTACAGGAGTTATTAATGGCCTTATAAACTAATTTAACTATTTTAATATTTTACCAAAATCACATTTCTGTTATTCTGCAGTGGGCTGGCGCCCTGCCCGGGATTTGTTCCTGCCTTGCACCCTGTGTTAGCTGGGGTTGGCTCCAGAAGACCCCCGTGACCCTGTGTTAGGATATAGCGGGTTGGATACTGACTGACTGACATTTCTGTTATTATAATATTAAGCATTCTGACTATTGGAAGTTTCTCAGTTTTATGGACTGAAATTAATTTTTAGCATTACTAGGGGGATCTGTACCCTGCTTGCTTCGCTCGCCAACCCCCAGGTAGAGCGATGTGCTAGCCCCTTCACAGCTCTGCCGATCACGTATGGTGAAGCATATTGTTACTTATGAATAATAGAACTAACTATATTACAT
Source organism: Erpetoichthys calabaricus (assembly GCF_900747795.2). Lineage (NCBI taxonomy): Eukaryota > Metazoa > Chordata > Cladistia > Polypteriformes > Polypteridae > Erpetoichthys > Erpetoichthys calabaricus. The sequence continues at coordinate 96,694,492 of NC_041402.2, read as the reverse complement.
TACAGTGAGTAATTAACCATATTAAAAAATAGTAAAACGTAATAAGTTAAAAAAAAATTATGTTTCATGTTGAATTAGAGGTATCTGTTGCGTTATATGTTTTCATTCTGTTTGGCTTTGAAATTAACACGCAAATACTTTTTAAACTAACATTTTTACTGTAAAACTATAGTATAAACAATAATTGGAATTAACATTTCGTCAATATCACATTGAATTTTTATTCCGTGTTTGGACTTACATCGTGACAAATTAATCTAATAAATTAACTGTCTTGTTCGAATGTTTGTCCCTGTGATTTGTTAATTGTCATAGCAAAAGCTATTCTAACGGGAAACTGTAAACATTTTAATATGAATGGCATATCAAGATCTTTCGTTTGACTTCCTCATTTCTCGGTGTTAGGATTGCCTGTGCACTCATTTCTTATGTTGATAACCCTACCGGATAAAATTATGCAATAAGATTTGGACATAATAAGTCTTCTTTTATTGGGAACTTAAAGTGAGGAAAATGTAAAAATTTATAAGAGCTGAGAGCGCAGGAACTGTGTCTGACAAAAGCATTCACACGAATGAGAGGTGAGAGAACCTTGGGAATGGGTCGTTAAAAAAAATCTCTTGGCAATAGTCTCATCTTGTCTCCAGATTTTCTTTTATAATAGACAGATAAAACTGATTAGTGTATAGTATATGTGTGAATTCTTAAAGATGTTAGTTACATGGAATCTTGAGAGCAGCACTGTATTTATTTATTTCTGATTTTACTGGACCATTGGCTTGGATAGTGCTTGAAATGACTGCAATTCTTTAAAAATTCTCTGTATTTACTGGCTTTAGTGAAGTGCAGATAATCTGTCAATACAAAATGAATACGTTGTGGCCAAGGAGAACTGAAATACAAATTCTCTTGGACAGTTTTTTGATGGAGTGGCAGAGATCTAGGGGGTGTTTTCTTTAGGCCAGGGGTCCCCAATCCCAGTCCTAGAGGGCCGCAGTGGCTGCAGGTTTTTGTTCCAACCCGGTTGCTTAATTAGTAAGCAATTCTTGCCAATAATTTCATTTCATGGCTTTAACTCTGCTATGTCAGGTCATTCTCATATCCTGGATTTTATTCCCCTTTCTAAGGAGATCATCCAAATGATTTGAAGGCTAAAATGGACTAGTAATTCTCAGTCCTTCACTTTTTTCTCTTCACTTTCCTTCCAAGTATTTCATTAAATCCAATAGTGCATGATAAATACACACAGGTGTAAATGGTATCAAGCTAAATGGAGAAATGCTGGTCTCTTTTGTCATTTGCATGTTATTTCTAATTAGGAGCAATTAAGAACCAAGAATACAGCTGTTTAAGACTAAAATAAGGGTTAATAAATAAGGGTTCAAAATCTTAACACGTGAGACAACTAAAATGAAGCAGAAGTGTTACTTGTGCAATAAGTGCTTCTTATTAAGCAATTGGATTGGAGCAAAAACCTGCAGCCACTGCGGCCCTCCAGGACCGTGACTGAGGACCCCTGCTTTAGGCTTTACAGGGGAATAGTCAGTTCATAGCAAAGTTCAGTAGAATAACTGTAAGAATTGGTCACCAAAGTCAATGAGGCTACACTAAACTCAAAATGGAAGAATAAATCTAAATCAGTACTAGAATCTAAACTTACGTGTAGTTGTTGCTCAAGTTTGAGTTTCTTGTTAAGTGTTTCCTCTATTTTTGTAAAGATCAGATGCCGTTTGACGTGAGCAGCCATCTCATACTGTATATTCATATTGTGACTGGTATGATGTCACTGGTCACATGCATCATCATGTCCCTAACAACCATGCCGCTTCACAGAGACCAGTCACACAAAATGGCAACACAGATTAAAAGCAAAAACAGAAAAAGCAAATAAAGAACAATGTAAACAAACATTAACAGAAATTATTATCATGGTCCAGATGATAAAGAGAGGTTATTGAAAAGGTTTAGTGCATTCCTGACAATTCACCTCTGTGGTTATTCAACCACATAACTTTAATTCCACAATACACACACACATGCACTATTTCCAGAAGTAAGGACTAGATAATTGACTTCCTGTACAGCTTAAACTAACAATTAAAAGAGAAAACGTCTGTTGTAACCTACAGTTACTTCATCTGTTACACAACTGTCATACAGTAGTTTATCATTTGAAAAATACTGGTACAAATTAATTCAATGTTAGTTTTATTTTTTTTTTATTTCAGTACAAAGGATTATGTAAGATTGAATCCTAAATACTACAATGATTTTATTTTCCAGTATCAAAATATATTCTAACTGTACAAAAGCATATTTTGTTTTTTAAAAGCCCCTTGATTCTCTGTTCTTTTTCTTCCAAGTGTATGCATTCCGGGTTTACACAGATATGATTGCGAGTCATTGTGTGCCACATTAATATTGTCAGTATGTCGCCTGCCCTCTCAATGCACATGACACAAAGACCAGCTGTCTTGGAAAGGAAGGTGTGATAATATCTGTGATCATTTCTGCCTCATCTTTTTTGATAGCAGACCGTGTAATACTCCCTGTCATGGTGTCTTCTATAGACAGAATACAGTGACAGACCTATGTGAAAGTATATCAATAATCATTCATTCAGAGGGACTTACTGGTTATACAACCATTACAGGTATTGAATCCCTTGGGTTGAACAGCAGGACTTTTTACAATGCCCTTTTTATTTATCCATGTAATTCAAGTGCTCACCCTTAAATCTGTCCAGCATTGTTGCCAAGGCAATGATGTTTAAGTCACAGAACTGCTGGCTCTACACACACTTGTAATTCGCTGTGTGATCTTGGGCCTCTCTTTTGTTTAAATGTGTGCAAACATTTGTTCACTAGCTATGTGCTTGTTAGCTATATTGGGGCAGTATTTACTCTGCTAGAATAATTATTTGCAATGTGAACAGTAATATTCTATAAGCTAAGGTCAGTCAGAAGCACAAAAGAGCAAAGCAAAACTCTAGTTTAAACAGAGAAACGAAACCTCTGGAGGCTGTTAGGTCCTGTTAGGAACAGGACAAAGGTTTGCTGAGGTATTCCAACTAGCAACCAACTCCCACCCTGGGCATTTTACAGTATTCTAAAGTGAAGAGTACTGTGTATAATCTTGTCATTAAAACCATTGGCACCATCCATTTCATGGTGCCACTTCAAGGCCAGGAGGAGTAACTCGATCAACCCAATCCTGAATCCAAACACCATCACAAGACATGATTGAAGAGACAAAGAATGTAAAAGACTAATAGTCAGTACCAATGATTTCCACATCTACTGGAAACAAAATCATAAGCCACATTAGCAACTCTAATAAGTGTTTATCCTTGAATTAAATGAAGATTGAATGAGCATGTCCAAAATTGGCAAATTATTTATGTATCCTTGGAGTGGAGAGAAGGACTTAATCTTGAGATCAGAGTGTACATTTCTCATTACAGACTGTGATAAAAGACGGGCAAGGCTGTATCAGCCCTTTAATCTTATATGAGATATATAAACAGTATATCTTTAATTCTGCTGTGTGTTTTCTAACATAGATTGCATATTTCTTTGCTTTTGTAGCCGCCCAACAAAGCCTGACACAGAGTGGGTTAATCTGTGGTACATCTGGTAAGTCTATCTGCATTTGATAAATAATCCATCATAATATTTTGAACTGTTTACCTTGAGTCCATTTATTCTTTTCCAAAACTCCAAACTGTTGAAGCCACCTCACAGTTTCAGACGTCTATATTGCTAATCATATTTTGTAAATCCAATTTGTTTTCCACCTTTGCTTTTCAGGGCATGTTTCATCATTTTCTGTAAGAGATAGAAGTAAGCTTAGGTTGTTCTAAGTATGCAATTGGCATCATTTCTCCACATACAATGTGTTCATAATACAAAACCGTGCAATTTTCAGAATAGTAAGATATACTATGATATTCCAAAAATTACCATATATCATGAGCTATCTTGTTAGACCACATAAAATATTTTAGCATTTCAGTCATAACAATAGATGACGAGAACACAACAAAATCAATAACACACAAATGTTATACTTTATTTCTTTTAATGAAAGAAATAAAACAATACAAAATGTATGTTCGGTGGTGCAGTGGTAGAGCTGCTGCCTCGCAATTAGGAGATCCGGGTTTGCTTCCTGGGTCCTCCCTGCATGGAGTTTGCATTTTCTTCCCGTGTCTGTGTGGGTTTCCTCCAGGTGCTCCAGTTTCCTCCCACAGTCCAAAGAATGCAGGTTCAGTGCATTGACGATTCTAAATTGTCCCTAGTGTGTGCTTGGTGTGTGGGTGTGTGTGTGTGTGTCCTACGGTGGGCTGACGCCCTGCCCGGGATTTGTTCCTGCCTTGCGCCCTGTGCTAGCTGGGATTGGCTCCAGCAGACCTCCGTGACCCTGTGTTAGGATATAGCGGGTTGGTTGATGACTGACTGACTGAAAATGTATGTTGGAAAACGTATGTGAGCCTGTGGTTTTACTAACTGCTCTGACCTATTGAACACAAATGAGCTGTACAATACTTTTACAGTTTGTTTTGAACAGATTTGCATGTCAGGTTTGAGGAATATTGGCTCATTTTTAATTTCTACACCTATTTCAACTCAGTGACACTGGTGGTATTTTTTGCATAAACTGCTCTGTTCAGGTCCTGACACAGTATTTGTATCAGATTAAGGTCTAGACTTTAACTTGGCATTTCAAAAATGTGACATTTTCTTCTGCAGTACTTTAATTTAGTAGGCAGATCTGTAGGTTTAGGGTTGTTATCTTCCTACAATACCCACCTTATGTTGAGCTTCAGTTCATGGACTGAAACCATGCCATTCCTCTGTAGACTTTGCTGATAAAATCCAGAACTCATGGTTCCTTCGATGATGGCCAGCTGTCCTAGTTCCGTGGCATCAAAACAGTCCTTAAACAGGATACTGCCGCCACCATCTTTAATGGTTGGAATGACATTTTTGTTTTTGAGTGTTTTAGTTGTCTTATTTTAGCCAAACACTTCTGTCTTTGATTTATCCGCTCATCATCAGTTTTTCTATTGATTCTCTTGGCTCATCCAGGTGGTTTTAACAAGCCTATTCTTGTTATTTAGTTGCGGTTTCCACTGTGTTATCTTCCCACACGCACAATTCTTGTTAAGAGTTTACCAGATGGTAAACTTATGAACACTGACAATAGCCAGTGCAAGAGAGGCCTTCAGATCCTTAAATATTAAGTCTGCAGTTTTTTGTGATCTTTTGGAATGATTTTTGTTGGTTTGACCACTCCTGGTTACTCCACAGGCGGCACGGTGGCGCAGTGGGTAGCGCTGCTGCCTCGCAGTTGGAAGACCTGGGGACCTGGGTTCGCTTCCCGGGTGCTCCCTGCGTGGAGTTTGCATGTTCTCCCCGTGTCTGCGTGGGTTTCCTCCGGGTGCTCCGGTTTCCTCCCACAGTCCAAAGACATGCAGGTTAGGTGGATTGGCGATTCTAAATTGGCCCTAGTGTGTGCTTGGGGTGTGGGTGTGTTTGTGTGTGTCCTGCGGTGGGTTGGCTCCCTGCCCGGGATTGGTTCCCTGCCTTGTGCCCTGTGTTGGCTGGGATTGGCTCCAGCAGACCCCCGTGACCCTGTGTTCGGATTCAGCGGGTTAGAAAATGGATGGATGGATGGATGGGTTACTCCACAAGTATCCATTTCTGTACTAGCGCTTTGAGTACTGAGAAAAGCGCTATATAAATGTAATGGATTAATGGATTACTATTTGCCTAATAGTAGATTGATGAAGCCTAAGATTTTTAAAACAGTTCTATAACCTTTTTCAGCCTGATTAGCATATATGTTGTCCTCAGAAATTTCCTTTGGGTAAAACCTGTCATGTGTTTACAAACTTGTATAGAGAAGACCAGACTTTGGTAGTGTAGACTCAGTGTTATGGTCAAGCCAAAGTTGCTTCTGGGCTGGACTTTCTTTTATCTTCTTTATTTTTTTTTTCATTATTGTTCATATTTTTCATTGCTTGCTATAATATTTTTTCTGTTAATTTATTATTTGTTTGCATGTGTATTATCTGCTATTGTTGTGCTGTTCGCTGTTATTTAGTGTATATGTGTGTCTTGAAATTCTCTTGTGTTCCTTGTATTTTGAGAGTGGGTCTTTAAGAATCAGGGCCACCTATCGATCCCCATTAAGGGACCACCCCAACCCTATAAAGGCAAGCTGGCAAGTGATGTCCAATGTCATTTATTTGGATGCACTCTGTTGTTTGGTGATTCGTGTAAGAAGTTTACAACTTTTTGCTCTGGATTTTGGATTCTCCTTCAGATTGCTTCTTTGAATATTGTTTGCTTTGAAACTCCTTCTCTTTTTCTGTGTTAATAAACCTCCTCTTTTATAAAGATTATTATAAAGATTATTTGTGGACTTGTCTCTGCTCCATCTTCAGTCTTAATGGTTTTCTTCCTGGTGAGACATACTCTACTTCAAGTCTTTGAGACTTTGAATTTAAAACGTTAATCTCTTTTCTGATGCCTATTAATTTCTCAAGCCTCATGTTTTCCTTGGGTCAGACTTGCCTTGCCTTTATTTAGTTTGCAGGCTATTTTAAAGGCCTCAACCCTTTTTTATTTTGTGCTGCCAGAGAAATCACAACAATCTTTTTAAATAGGGCAGAACCAACCAAGCCTCATCTGATTATCATTCAATTGATTGATACTCCTTATAATGAACACCTTAACTGAACTAATAATGATACAAAGATTTTTTAATGTTGCATGAAAAAGTATAACATTTACTGTGTTAAATAGTTTATTGTGTTCTTGTTATATATTTTTTGGCTCATATGAAGATCTGATCACATATTAGGAGATATTTTTTGCAGATATTCAAAAGACAAACGTTTTCACAAAATATTGACAATATTTGAATTACTGTATGTGTTCTTTTGTGAGCAAATGTACAGCATTTTGAAGCACTCTGAGTATTGTTTCCCTTGGAGTATAATGTACATGACACATGCTTTGGAATAATTTCTGCAATAAAAAGCACTGCAATATAACCATCAGTGTTAATATGTATGCTTTTAACTCCTACATCCAGTCATTTTCAAACATGGATAATGTTCCAATCCATTCCAGGATATATCCTCACATTCAAACTTCACTCATACAGAGTCAGTCAATCTAATCTATATGTGTTTGACAAGTGGGAAGAAATCGGAGAACCCAAAGAAAAACCAATATGGGCACAGATAGAACATGCAAACTCCACCTAGAGACTGATTTAGCCAGGATTTAAACCAAGATCTCTAAATTTGTAAGGAAGTGCCACTTGCTACTGCATCACTTTATTGCCTTCCTGCAGTACATTAAAATGAGATTGGTCAAATGTGTATTATTGTTATTAGAATTCTGTTTTTTCTTTTTTCTTTCAGGTTAGTTGTAGCTGTTGTACTGATTCTCCTAATCTTCATTATTGTGTTTTGTTGTGTCCGCCGCTGTCTACGGGCAGAGAACCAGGCTCAGGCACAGGGGAGTTCATCTTGTGAGGTTACTGTCATTGCTTTTGAACAAGATACCACTATCCAATCAACAATCACATGTAAGTCTTCATATCTCTGCTTTTTGTATTCTTTTGTTTGTTTAGGATCTCCTTACCAAAGGAAACGTAATTGTCTGAGACACTTGTTCTGACAGACTGCTTGGTTTTGTAATGGACTTGATTGAAAATCTTCTTAGAAAGCATAAAACTATACTAAATAAAGCATAACTGTAGTGAACAAGTTCAAAAGGAAGCATCAAACTATGGTTTAAAAAAGAAAGAAAGAAAGAAAATGCCTCAAAGAAGGGAGTTACTAGAAATCTAAGTGAAAAACTTTCAGGAGCCAAAACAAAAAAATCAAATGAACCTACTGGCGAACTTCCAGACCTGGATCAGGGCATCACTGAGCTCCTGGATAGTCCATGGTTCTCAGTTGGATTCAGGTCTAGGGAAGGTGTGGGTCAGTCAATGGCATCAATTTCTTCATCATCCAGGAAGTGCCTACACACAGACCACATGAGGCCAGGCATTGTCCTGCACCAGGAGGAACCCAGGGCCACTGCATCAGTTTAAGGTCAGAAAATGGCTCTGAGGATAACAGCAGACAGGCTACCATTGTCTAGTACGTGGAGGTCTCTGTGACCCTCCAAGAATATGCCTCCCTAGACCATCACTGACTCACTGCCAAAACAGTCATGCTGGATGAAGTTGCAGGCTGCATAACATTCACCATGGCATCTCCAGACTCTTTCACATCTGTCACATTTGCTCAGTGTGATGTGAACCTGCTCTCGTCTGTGAAGAGAATTGGGTGCCAATAGCAATTGTGGTATTCTCTGGCAAATACTAATTGAGGTGCATAGTTATGGTATGTGAACACAGGTCCCTTGATGATGTCAGGCCCTCATGTCACCCTCAAGGAGTCTGTTTCTGACAGTTTGTTCAGACACATGCACACCAGCAGCCAGCTGGAGGTCATTTTCTATGGCTCTGGTAGTGCTCCTCCTATTCCTCCTCGCACAAAGAAGCAGCTACCAGTCCTGCTGCAGGGTTGATGCCCTTCTACAGCCCTGCCTAGCTCTCCTCCTGTAATGGCCCATCTCCTGGTATCTCCTCCATGCACTTGAGACAGCAAACCTTCTTGCGACGGCATGTATGGATTTGCCATCCTGGAGTAGCTGGACTACCTGTTTAACCTGAACCATTTGCAGAAATATTGCTTCTCCAGTGCACCTGTTGTCACTTTCATTTGTACCAAAGCAGATGAAGTTGATTCACAATTGCTTACGCTTCCCAACTGGAAGACTGCTATCCCTGAAGTTTAATTGACTTGGTGTTAGACTGTGTTGATTAAGTGTTCCCTTAATTTAATTTTATGTCTTCTTATATAATATGCTACCGTGGCTGTCCGTTTGTCTGTACAGGATTTTAAATCACCTGTAGCTCGCAAACCGTTTGACGTGAAATTTGGTACACATATATTACGTGATGTCTACTATCCACTTTTGGGGTGATGATTGACTTCCAAGGTTATTCCTCTTTTTATTTTTATTTTATTTTATTGTAGAATCAACTCTCAGCAGCAGCCAGCAGGGCGGCCGTGCGGCACATGCGTACGGGCACCGTTCTCATTCCCTACCACCTTCGCCGTCGCTTCCCCTACCTCTTCATATCTTAAATCATTCTTGAGGCAGATTGAAGACTTTAAGTGCAAGCTTAAGTGAAAAATTAAAGAAAATGTACTAAGTAATTGCAACACAAACACTGGCTTAATCAGTTTTAACGCGAAAAGATGCCGACGAAAGAAGAGAAGAAGCGAACCGCTAGGGTGGAGAAAAGAAGAGCTGCTCAGGAAGCAGCAAGCGCATCAACCTCTGAGCAAATGAATGCTAAACGTACAGAGAAAGAGGATGAAAACTAGGAATGCTCAAGTCAAGTGTATTCACTGCACGTTATTATGCAGTGCGCCGTAACTGGTATATACATATATCAATAAACCAACATAGTCCAAGAATGTGAGGTTGAATAAAGAAGATTTTAATAAGTGAATTAAATTACTGTTCCTTGAACAGCATTTGTAGTTGGCACTCTTTCTGCCCAAACTTGTTAAAAGCTTTGTAAATTAGATAATTCTTACTCTCAAGGATCTGAGCTCAGTGAACACTCATCATACACACTCCAGAGAAATCTGCATCCCACATACTTGTCCTCCGCTAAGGTTTCACCCTTCTCATTGTGCAAATTAAGTTTCCAAGCTGCAAGCTCATAAAAGTAACATTACAGCAATAGGAATGACTTGATGATTACCAGGAAAACGATCAGTGTTCTTCAGCAAGTCCACAGTCTCACGTTTACACATCAATAAATATTCATAGGATCTGTCCTTTATTCAAGCTCTCAATCTGTTGTGCCTTTAGTTGTGAATGAGTCCTTGACAAACCTAAACATCTCCGCTTGTGGCAACTGCTCCCCTTCACTTACAGAGAGCAAGCAGCTCGTTTGGAAGAGAGATCTATGACCTTAGATGTGGAGATGGCAATAACAATGCTTTATCTTCTCACACTAAGACATGTGCTTCTCTGTCTTTACTATTAGATCTTTACAACAAGGAACTTCTTCTGCAAATAGTAGAGATGTAGGTGTCTAAACTGATCTGACTTGACTGTGCCTTGTTATCCCAACTGTGAAAATGATTTGTCACACCATGTAGAAATGACTACACTTTTTATGCACAGCCCCCTCCCATTTCAGGGCACCATAATGTTTGGGACCATTGGTATCACAGGTGTTTATGATTACTCAGGTGTGCTTCATTGTTTCATTAGTGCAGGCATAAGACACCTAAGCTTGCTTCTACCATTTGAAGTCTGTAGTTGCCGTTGTTCGACATGAGGGTAAGTACTGTGCCAATGAAAGTCAGAGAAGCCATTATGAGGCTGAAAAACAAGAATACAACTATTTGAGGCGTTGGTAAACTCTTAGGATTACCTAATCAACTGTCTACAATATCATTAAGAAGAAAGAACGCACTGATGAGCTCCATAATTGTAAAGGGACTCGTGGGTTAAGAATGACAGACGCACCTGACAACAGAAGAACCCTCACTGTGATAAACAAAAAGCCTCAAATTCCTGTCCGGAAGATCAGAAATAGTCTTCAGGAGGCAGATGTGTATCTGTCAGAGACAACTATCCACAAAAGATTTCTTGAATAGAAATAAGATGCAAACCACTAATTGGCCTCAAAAACAGTATGGTCAGATTACAGTTTGTGAAAAACTACTTAAAAGTAGCATGCAGAATTCTGGAAAAAGGATTTATGGACAGAGAAAACAAAAATGAACTTTTATCAGAGTGATGGGAAGAGCAAAGTGTGGAGACGAAAAGGAACTGCCCAAGATCCTAAGCATATCACCTCATCTGTTAAACATTGATGTGGAGATGTAATGACTTGGACATGTATGGCTGCTACAGGTACTGGCACACTTATCTTCATTGATGGTGTAACTGCTGACAGCAGTTACACAATGAATTCTGAGGTGTATAGAAACATCTTATCTGCTCAAATTACAGTAAATGCCTCCAATCTCAATGAATGGCACTTATCCTACAACAACATAATGATCCCAAACATACTGTTACATCAACACAGGAGCTTTTCAAAGCTGAAAATGGAGAGTTTTAGAAAGGCCAAGTGAGTCATTCAATTTAAATCTATATGTTGAAGAGAAAATGTATGGGGCAAGCCCCTGAAACAAGCAGGAGCCAAAGATGGCTGCATTAGAGGCTTGACACAACAACACCAGAGAAGATACAGTAGTCAGCACCTGGTGATGTCCATGAATCGCAAACTTCAAGCAGTCATTGCATGCAAAGGATATGTAACAAAGTACTACATATGTCTGCTTTAATATATACCTATCATTGCTATATCCCAAACTTTATGGTGCCCTGAAATGGGGAACCATGTACAAAAAGTGTTGTCATTTTCATGGTGTGGCAGAAATGCATGCAAATACCCTTAAATCAGAGTCTGCAGTGTGCACTTTAGTCATATTTGAATTGTTTGATTTGTAATTTTAAACTATGGAGCAGAGGGATAAATCAAGGAAAAATGTGTCTTTGTCCCAAACATTATGGAGGGCATTGTATATTATAGCATTGTTTTTCAGATCTTTGCTACTTTATTTTTCATGAAAAACAACATGAAGTCACCATTACTGTCTGGTACATTTTCTACAGATAAACTGTCCAGGCCTCAGTGAAAATACAAAGACATTACCAGTCAGAAACTCTAATCTGAGATCTGTGCCCTTTAATATAGTCTTTGTTTAAAACAAATACAACATAGAGATAAATAAATGTACTCAACACTGGAATCTTAAATCAGTATTTGGTCAGGCTCCAAACCACAACAGGATATTACTTCCTTTTCCTGATTGTTAAACGAAAAACATGAAATGGTGTCCCTGGAGATCAGATACATTACAATCACAGATGAGTTCACTGGGCCCCCCTACATTCTTTGTGTTGTGACAGTCCATTGCAGAACCGGCTCATGCACACAGGTTCAGTTTAGAACTGCCTGTTAATCTTAAATGGATGTCTTTGGGATGTGGGAAGAACACTGGAGTACCTGGAGAAAAATCCACAGAGAGATAAGGGAAATGTGGAAACTAAATATGGAAATGGGCTATGGTTACACATCCAGGACTATATATTCATGAAGCATAAAGGCTCACCACTACACCATTGCGATACCCATATTATATTATATTATATTATATTATATTAATCTACTTTCAAACCCCAATCATTATAGAAGGTGTTGACCCCTAGCCCAGCAGCATCCAGCACAAAACAGGAATCAGCTTTGGTTCCAAGTCCACCAGAGGGCACACTCACACTCACATACATACACACACGTGCAATCACTTATGATGGACCAATTTTTCTACCATTTTACATGGTAATTTCTATAATTTGTATACAAAGAACTACGAGAATATAAGCAAACCAATGTCCTTTTAGAAAACAAAGAACTTCAAGTATTTTTAACTACTTGCTGATGTTGATTAGTGAAGGCCTGTACAGATTATGTATGAAATATTTTAATGATGCTGGGACACTCTGAGGCAAATGGAACAAAACTGTAAAATTTCAAATCTGTAACAGTTTGAAATAAAATAAAATGTAATTCAGGGAAACTTGAATTTTGAAATTATATTTGGGGGGCTCTGTTAATGCAGATATTATAATAAATTAGCTATTCTTTATATATTTAGAGATTCTGTACATCAGCACATGACATGGAGTGTAGAGGGTGCTGTAACACTCCCACCTTTGTGCTGATATGCCTCCTTTTGCCTATAATATAATAAACTACAGTGTATTATCATTCTTACTTCAAAGCAAAAATTTAAAAGCTAGTGCCAAGCACTGCCCACCAAAATCATTTCTTCATTACTGAGCATTAAAATTTTTCGTTTTCTAACCTGCTTAATCCAGACCAGGGTTGTGGGGGGTGCTGGAGCCTATCCCAGCTAGCATAGGGCACAAGACAGTAACAAACTCTGGACAGGGTGCCAGTTCATCGCAGGGCGAATAGACACACCCCCACACACTAGGGCCAATATAGTAATGCAGATTCACCTAATCTGCAAGTCTTTGGACAGTGAGAGGAAATTGGAGCACTCTGGAGGAAACCCATGCAGAGAGCATGCAAGCTCCACACAGGGAGGACGTGGGACGCGAACCCTGGTGTACTTACTGCGATGTAGCAGCACTGCCACTGTGTCACAGCAATAAAATAATAAAAAATAAATTCAAATATCTATGCCTTCTTTTTGGTGACTGCTGAATTTAATGTTAATGTACTAACCAGTCAAGAATTTAAAAAATACCTAATTCCTGATGATTTGTGTTGATATCAAAGGTTTATATATACTGTATAATAAAAATGTCTGAAGAGAAGTATCATTTTAGTTCAAAAAAGGTCTTAGACTTTTGTCAATTTGGAACTTTGACAAATTCAATGCATTTGGCTTTCTGGTAAGTGTTGCTATGGATTTAAATCCAAATCTGGATACTTCAGTGTTGAGTCTAAATATTCCCTTGGGTCTTTATGAGGTTTACTCTGTGTGGTTCAGTTTTCTTTCCACACCCCAAGGATGTGCAAATTACAGGAAATGGTGACTCCAAATTGGCCTCTTATGAGTGAGTAGATGTCAATCCATGTTATGATCTGCTGTCAAGCACACATCTGAGCATTGCTTGCATCTAAAACAATAACTATACGCTTCAAGACTCTGTGACCCTGTGTTAAAATAAGAAGGTTTGTAAAATGGATGAATGTAACTTCGAAAATGTAACCAAGCTAAGGTGCTAAGATCCTTATTGAGCTGTTTTGCACCTGGCTGCTAGATAGCTACTTTCATACAGTATCAGTTATTTATGTGAATAAGAGTCTTATGATATTTGTGCATACCTGTCTATGTCCTCTTGTTAATGTAAGTTGCTGGCACTTTAGAAAATTCACTACTCCCGATGCCTCACAGCTTTGGAGACTGGATATGATGTTTGTATCAGTAATCCATGTTATTTTGGACTTTTGTTTAGGTACACCTATATCATTCTCCAATGCAAAGATGTAGGTGTGTAAGGTGAATTGATAAGTTTAAATTGGCATAGTGTCTGTGTGTACATGGATGTGCCTTATGGTGATCTGGCACTCCTTCCTGCACTGTTTTAATACTGGGATTGGTTCCAGATCCTCGGCAGTGTGTAATACTGTACCTCGCAGTACGGAGAATATGAGTTCACATCCTGGGACCACCCTGCATGGAGTTTGCAAAATGATTTGAGTATTGAGAAAAGCAACATATAAATGTAATGAATTATTATTATTATTATTATTATTGTTGGAATAAGTGAGTTCAGAAAATTGACAGCTAGATGGTAAATTTATATTTTTTTCTATTATGCCTTCCTTATTTTCCTCAGTTAAGCTTAGTATCACCAACAGTAATAGCCTGCCATTGCCCTGTATTTTGATTAGAGTACATTCTAACAAAACAGGATGGATTGGTCTGACAACATACCTACAATCAATTCAAGTGGAAGCCATCTAAAGTTAGAAATGCTATTTGATTTCAGTAGTAACAAGACAGAGGACCGTCTTTTCAAAACTAGCCAATGGATTCAAATAAAGTTTTATATTTGCCACAGCACATTCTATTGTGTTTGGACAGTATATACTGTCTGTTTTTCACTTTTTTCTTTTTTTGTTTTTAGATTTGGTATATGTACAATGCACAATGATCATGAAGGGCTGGGGGTTAGGATGTTATGATGACTTACCGCAAAGCATAGAACATGAAATGAGTGATCACCATGCAAAGATTTGATCACAGGTACACTGTCTCTGTTTACCAGTCATCAAATGTCTGCAGTGCCCCAGGTGTCAATGGCAGAATGGCAGTATACAGCCATTTAACAGCTCATCAGCTAGCCAGCAGAAACTGGAAGCTCCAGTCACTGCATATTGTTACTCAAAATAAGGGTCATGGGAAGCCGGAAAATGATGTCTTTTTGTACAAATACAATCCTACACACAGTATCTGGTTTATTTATTGTGATTATTAAAACAGAGACTAAAAGGAGATAAAAATGTACAGTGGTGTGAAAAACTATTTGCCCCCTTCCTGATTTCTTATTCTTTTGCATGTTTGTCACACAAAATGTTTCTGATCATCAAACACATTTAACCATTACTCAAATATAACACAAGTAAACACAAAATGCAGTTTGTAAATGGTGGTTTTTATTATTTAGGGAGAAAAAAAAATCCAAACCTATGGCCCTGTGTGAAAAAGTAATTGCCCCCTGAACCTAATAACTGGTTGGGCCACCCTTAGCAGCAATAACTGCAATCAAGCGTTTGCGATAACTTGCAATGAGTCTTTTACAGCGCTCTGGAGGAATTTTGGCCCACTCATCTTTGCAAAATTGTTGTAATTCAGCTTTATTTGAGGGTTTTCTAGCATGAACCGCCTTTTTAAGGTCATGCCATAGCATCTCAATTGGATTCAGGTCAGGACTTTGACTAGGCCACTCCAAAGTCTTTATTTTGTTTTTCTTCAGCCATTCAGAGGTGGATTTGCTGGTGTGTTTTGGGTCATTGTCCTGTTGCAGCACCCAAGATCGCTGCAGCTTGAGTTGACGAACAGATGGCCGGACATTCTCCTTCAGGATTTTTTGGTAGACAGTAGAATTCATGGTTCCATCTATCACAGCAAGCCTTCCAGGTCCTGAAGCAGCAAAACAACCCCAGACCATCACACTACCACCACCATATTTTACTGTTGGTATGATGTTCTTTTTCTGAAATGCTGTGTTCCTTTTACGCCAGATGTAACGGGACATTTGCCTTCCAAAAAGTTCAACTTTTGTCTCATCAGTCCACAAGGTATTTTCCCAAAAGTCTTGGCAATCATTGAGATGTTTCTTAGCAAAATTGAGACGAGCCCTAATGTTCTTTTTGCTTAACAGTGGTTTGCGTCTTGGAAATCTGCCATGCAGGCCGTTTTTGCCCAGTCTCTTTCTTATGGTGGAGTCGTGAACACTGACCTTAATTGAGGCAAGTGAGGCCTGCAGTTCTTTAGACGTTGTCCTGGGGTCTTTTGTGACCTCTCGGATGAGTCGTCTCTGCGCTCTTGGGGTAATTTTGGTCGGCCGGCCACTCCTGGGAAGGTTCACCACTGTTCCATGTTTTTGCCATTTGTGAATAATGGCTCTCACTGTGGTTCGCTGGAGTCCCAAAGCTTTAGAAATGGCTTTATAACCTTTACCAGACTGATAGATTTCAATTACTTCTGTTCTCATTTGTTCCTGAATTTCTTTGGATCTTGGCATGATGTCTAGCTTTTGAGGTGCTTTTGGTCTACTTCTCTGTGTCAGGCAGCTCCTATTTAAGTGATTTCTTGATTGAAACTGGTGTGGCAGTAATCAGGCCTGGGGGTGGCTACAGAAATTGAACTCAGGTGTGATACACCAGAGTTAGGTTATTTTTTAACAAGGGGGCAATTACTTTTTCACACAGGGCCATGTGGGTTTGGATTTTTTTTTCTCCCTAAATAATAAAAACCATCATTTAAAAACTGCATTTTGTGTTTACTTGTGTTATATTTGACTAATGGTTAAATGTGTTTGATGATCAGAAACATTTTGTGTGACAAACATGCAAAAGAATAAGAAATCAGGAAGGGGGCAAATAGTTTTTCACACCACTGTATTCAGAGATTTGCCCTAATCATACCCAAGCAAAGAAATCTAGGCAGCTAAAATTGTAAAATGGAAAACCAGTTACCAGACCCCATTTTGTTTAGGCTCCTTTTGACCTGAAGTTCGAGAACACATCTGACTTTCTCAAAAGGTGTTTCACCTTTTTTGTGAAAATGTTGATACTGGAAACATTTGTGTACACAAGTGACAGCTCCTTATATAATCACATGTGTAGCATATGTTTCTTAAGCATACCCTGTCTAGCCTTGTGTTTCCCACATTAAAAATACATATGGCCCAAAAAGGAAGTTTTCACATCTCTCTATTATATAAAAAATCCTTTGAATCGATAAGACTTTTTGGAAATGAGACTTTTTGGAAGAGAGATTTTTTCAAGTCACGCCCTCCTCTCAAACATTTTCAAACACGGTTCTCTCTACTCTCATTGGCGTGTATGCTTTTGTCAAACACACTTCCTGCGCTCTCAGCTCTTATACATTTTAACGTTCCCAATTAAAGAACACATGTCCAAATCTTATTGAAGAATTTCATCTCGTAGGGTTATCAACATAAAAAATTAGTACATGCAGAATCCTAGCACCGAGAAACAAGGAAGTCAAATGAATTAACGCCAAAAATGTTGATCGGTTACACATCAAATTGGTAAATGCATCCAAAAATGTCGAACGGTTACACAGCAAATTGGTTAAATGTGTATCAATAGACTATGCTGAAACAGTTGGTGGTGATTATGCGGAAGATGAAAACAACAGCTTACAATATCCCGAAGAATATCTACAACCGTTAACAACGTCCAGTCTTACAACGCGCAAAGTACTGTAGAAAATGGGATATACCCAACAAAGGTAATGTAGTACATCTTCCACAGATAACATTAGACAACAAAGGAGATCTTGATATGCCATTTGTATTAAGACGTTAATAGTTTCCAGTTAGAATAGGTTTTGCAAAGACAATTAACAAATCTCAGAGCCAAACATTCGAAAAAGTCATTTTATTTAATAGAGAGAAAGAAACGAAATTCAATCACGGGCAGTTATACGTTGCGTTGATTGTACATCCACATATCCATACGCGAATGGCAGAACTGCAAAGAGGCTAGCGCATAGCACAGGCCCGGGGGTTGGCAAGCAAAGTGAGCAGGGGGCAAACTCCCTAGTTTTTTTATATAACATTGAATCACAGTGGATTGAGTTTGCCTTTTTTAACACTGATTAACAGAAAAAGACACTTTAGTGTCAAAGTGAAATCAGATCTCTGCAAAGTGATCTAAATACTGTATATTAAAAAATATAAAATACAAAATAATTGATCCCATAAGCATTTACCCCCCTTCCAGTCAGCATTTAATAGAGGCATCTTTGCCACCAATTCCAGTCTTGAGTCTGTGTGGACAGATCTCTATCAGCTTTGCACATCTGGACACTGCAGTATGAGTGTAATGATGAATTGAGAGCTCACAAAGATGGTGAGTGCCTTTAGCCTGAGTCCCTGTCACAACAAAGCAGGGGTTGAAAATGATGTGTCTCAAACTAGGAAAACAGTCTTAAATGGCTCCACATTCTCAGAGTGATGCAAATTTGGTCGTATTCTTAAACAGTAGGAGTAAAAACATTTTAGCAACTTTCCTAATTTAGGAAGCTACTCCTAACATCACCATAATTTAGGAGAGCTCGTAGAAGATGGTGTTCAGGTGAGTATTTTGGAAATGCTGGACAATAATGACCTTGTAAAAATAGATCGACTTGGCAGTGATGGAATAACATTTGTAACAAATCTTGTACATTACATGATTGCTTTATCTATGCTGGGAAGCTATGTGTTGTCAGCTGAAATGAAAGTGTAATGTTACGTGTAAAATTAGGCTAACCAGATTTTCAGTGTTTCTAAATGGGACCTGACCCATTAATCCAGTGAGTGTGCTAAACACTACTTAAAATAGAAGAGTGCCTTATAAAATGAAAGTAATTAATAACATTTCTATACATCTTTTAACCTATAAAGTAGATTTTATGATACTAATTTATGTAATTTTCATAATTGAAATGGCATACAAGCCAGGAGCTTCAGAACATAGTAATGTTGCTTATACTAGTGTGATAAAATATTTAGCATCTCACATGCAAGACTTTAAAGACTACTACAAAATAGTTGTTGTTTATACATAAACAACATGATGAAGCCATCAAGAAGAATAATCAATTATATCTTTACAATTTTAGAGGAAAATGAGAACTCTATATCGTGCAATGGACTTATTGTCCACAGTTGATTGCAAAACTCCAACTATTGGCAGGATCAGGTCAGATGAGGTTGGGGAGCATGCACTGGTACAGTGCATTGCCACACACACCACACGATGAAACAGCTCAAGATCCAGGGTGGCAACACTCATCCTCCGTAAGTGACCATATATCTGCTGCAGCCAGGTGTTACGTGGGCGTCACCTTGGCCTGGTCCAGCCGTTCGGGTCCTCAACAATGAGGATCTTGCAAGCTGGATCACACTCAGGGAATCGCACCTCATGGCCGTATTGTCATAACTGACACCCCCTCACAATGCAGGTAATGTACCTCATAAGCAACTTGTCATTTGACACAAAGTCAAAACAGCGGTACCCAAGGATTCTCCAAAGAGACACAGTACCGTAGGAGTCCAGTCTTTGTCTCGGGTCACTGGATAGTGTCCATGTCTTCCAACCATATAGCAAAACGGGAAGCACAAGACCTTCATTCTTTTTCAGAGATATCGAGAGAGCCACACACCCCATTCTAGTGAACTCATGACCCACACCCCATTCTCTCCCAATCTGTCTACTGACTTGAATGTTGCTGCCGAGGTATGTAAACCACTCAATGTGGTCGACATTCCTTCCACAGACAGGCACACTGCTAATAGCTGTGCCCAAGAAGTCATTAAAGACCTGGATCTTTGTTTTTATCCAGGACACTCGCAAGCCCCGACACTCAGACTCCTCACTCAGTCTCTCAAGAGCCCCGATCAGAGCTTCCATTGACTCCGCAAAGATCACGGCATTGTCGGCAAAGTCAAGATCAGTGAATTTTTCTTCACCAACAGATGCCCAACAGCAGTTGGACCCTACAACCCTGCACAACACCCAGTCCATACAAGCACTGAACAGAGTGAGAGCAAGAACACACCCCTGACTGCAGAATCAACTGGGAAAAACACTCTGCACAGCACTCACAGTACCAGTGTACAGGCCGGCCATGATATCCAGCAACTTTGAGGGCAATTAGTTGGATGAAATAAATATACATACATACATACATATGGCCATATTGTGCACTTAAATAAGTCAGGTTTGTTAATGCATGCTGTTAAAAGTTAATTGTAATAGAGAATTTGACTGAGCCCATGAAGCCAACACCCAAACACACAGCCATATAACTTATGAAATGAAAGCACAGAAAGCAGTAAGTTAGTAAAGTAGTGACCTGCTTTGGAAATTAGTGTGCATGTCTGGGTGGGTTTCCTTTAGGTGCTCCAGTTTCCTTCCACTGTCCAAAGACATGCAGGTTTGGTGAATTGGTGATGCTAAATTGGCCTTGTGTGTGTTTGTTGTGGGAGTGTATTTGTGTGTTAGCCCTGCAATGGACTGGTGCCCAGGGTTTGTACCTGCCATTGCCCCCAATGCTAGCTAGGATAGGCTCCATCACCCCTGTGACCCTGGTCTGGATTAATGCAGGTTAGAAAATGACATTTCAACTGAAACCCACTAGAAGGCATATTGGTGCTGACTGGCTTACATGGCTTCTGTTTAAAGTAACAGGAGATGGCCTGCTTCAAGGGCAGCCCTAGTCATGCCTAGTAAGTCCACCTGTTCACCCTTCTTGCTTTAAAATTTAGGGTTTAATAACATTTAAAATATTAAATGCCCTAAGCTAGTGGTGCAAAGGAGTCATTTTAAGTCAAAGGTTATTTGCAGTTTCTATGATTGTCCTGGGATCTAGGTATAGTGACCACCAAGGACACTTGAATATAATGTTCTCTGAAGTCTTTATTGTCCATAATTAAACAGCATTAGTCTTCTAACCTCTGAAAGGGCTGTAATTGCTGTGTCTAGGCTGTCGTATATAATCTGCTTTTTGTATTTTTCAGCTCTACAATCTGTATTTGGCCAGGCTGCAGCACGAAGAATTTTTGCAGTGGCCCATTCCCACAATCCTTTACAGTTAAGACCACCTTTCTCTCCTGTTTCACACCCACTTGGCGAGACTGTCACCACATGCACCCAGAGCCAGTCATCTGTCAAACAAATTTACCTACAGAGGAATACCAACCATAGAATTGAGGTGTCAGTGCCACCCTACATTGACAATACCTCCACGTATGTTAAGAGATCGCCCACGCTAAGTGAAACACCAACCACATCTTCTCTGCTGCCAGCAAGCAGTGTGGTAGAATCTGCATCTGTTCCTAGTGGTGTTCTCTCCTTTCCCAGACCTACTGCTGACCTTCCCTCTTATTTAGAAGCCATGCCACGCTTTTCTGTCTTTCCAGCTGCTACTGGGGAGCTATGTGACAGAGATCAGACTGAAAATGGAGTGAAGTCACAACCAATTTCTGTGCATGAAGACAGCCTCAAAAATTCTGCTCCTTTATCTGAAACCCCACCATGTTATGAAGATGCCCTAAAAATGGAAACCACCGTAGATGTCATGATAAGAAGGTTGCCTCTTTCTACACAAGTCTCAAACCTTCCTCCTGTGTTGGAGACGTCAGAGACAGAAGCACAAGCAGTGTTGCACTGAACCATGTTGCAACAATCTATTTTATTTTGTTATACTTGCATTCTGACTTGTTTGCTGTCCCAGAAGGTGAATTACTCCAGTGTTAAGTAGTAGGGATACTCCTTTCTTTCTTTTCTTCGGATGAAACACCACTATATTCTTGTTTTTGTACTGTCTTTAACCTTCACAGCTCACTTTTTGTAAGATTGGAGACTTTCAAGTTTTTGGGCACACAAAATGTTCGGGTCCTGTTCTAATGTGTTAGCATTCCCCCCAACATGAGTCAGGTCATGTGAAAAAGTAAGTGAAACAATGTACCCCCTGAATGTACTAGAAAGGCTCTATGCCACAAGGCAATATGGTTGGAAAAAGTTCTTGTTCCATAAATATTTCTTTTTTCAACATGTATGGGCATACTAAGATTTGATCTTCAGTATGTGAAGATAAAGGTGATACAATATAACAAACATAATGCCACATGGCCATTGTAGCCCATTGTATAACTGAAATAAACAAAAAACACACATGTGGAAAAAGTAAGCACACCTCCACACTTACCACTACCTCAAATACTGTAGCCAAAATTAGAATCAGGTGCAAAGGATTAGAACATTAGAGAGAATCTTGGAGAAACCGGTCTTATTTAAGCTTCACATATTTAGTTTGATTTGCTGTTTGTTGTTGGGAGTGTGTGTTATCACTGTGCCTTGACTGACAAATCTCTCTCTGGGGCCTCTAAAAATATGATTATAAATGGACAAGCCTGGGAAGGGATTTAAAAGTATCTCCAAACCACTGAAAATTAGCCATTCCACTGTCTGGATAATCATCTACATGTGGAAAAGGTTTTAAACAATTGCGAACTTGTCCAAGCTAGGCTGCCCCATCAAGTTCAGCCTAAAAGCAGAAGGTGAGCGGCTGAAGGGGGTCTGTAAGAACAACAGAATCTCATCATTGGATCCACAGGTAGATCTTGTCACTGTTGATGTCAAAGTGCAAGAGTCTATCATTAGAAAGAGGCTGCACAAATTACGTCTACATGGGAAGGGTGTGAGGAGGAAATTTTTGCTCTTCTGGAAGAATATCAGTGCAGAACTAAAGCTTCCTAAACAGCACCTAGGTAAAGACATCTGGAAAAAGTGCTTTAGACAGATTAGACAAAGAAAATGTTATTTGGCCATAGTAGCTGAAGACATGTTTGACGAAAACCAAAGACCTGATGCCAACTGATATTCATGATGGTGGTATAATTCGATGATTTGGTGATACTTTGCTGCAATCATTGCCTGGGCACTTCACTACCATAAAATCCACTCTGAATTCTTCATTGTACTGGAAGAAACATGAGGATAATGTGAGGCCTTCTGTCAGAAGATTAAAGAGCAACAGAAAGAGTACCTTGCAACATATCAACAACCCTAAACAACCAGTACATCCACCAAGAAATTGCTGAAAAGGAAGAAATTGAGGGCTCCATATTGGTTAAGTCAATGACTGGACCTGAATTCAATAAAGATGCATTTTAAAAAAAAAAAAAAAACGGGCTGTTCACAGAAGACACCCTTCAAACACCACACAGCTGAAAGAGTTCTGCATGGAAGAGTGGGAAAAACGTTCGACCAGTCAATGGCAGAGACCAATAGACAGTTATAGAAAATGCTTACATGAGTTTGTTTCTCCCAAAGAGGAAAACACCAACAATTAGACTCAAGGGTGTACTTCCACAGATTAAAAGGGCATGTCTGTTAATTTTTTGCTAAATAAACTATTGCAAAGCTGAAATTTTTATGTATTTTTGTTTCAATTACCTCACCTTTATCTAATGATACTGTTTAAATGAAGATCAAATATTTATATGTCCACATGTTAAAAAAAGTCATAGATGGGTGAACTTAATTTTTCACTTGAAAGATGACCAAGGTTTTGTTCATACAGTTATTTCAGCACTTGGTCGTGCTTTCTGAAGCCACACAGAAGATAAATATTCTCTTTTGTGTAACTATCTTGGTGTTTTGTGATACTGTATTTGTAACTTTCTGCAATTGCTTCAAAATTGGATTCACTGTGTGAAATCTGGACTAAATTGCTCATAGGGATGCAGGAAACCAGAGGCCATCAAGCAACCCTGGGTGGGATACTGCAAGGACTGCCTAAGTGAGCTTATCTACAACACAACTTTCTTTGCTGGGAAGGCCTTCGAAACTAAATAATGACTGACCAATTGTAACACTCCAAACAAAATTACACATAAAACAATCTTGAGAAGGCAAAGTCTAAAACTGAAGGCTGTTTATTGTATGTTACAGAAAAGATGCTATTGTTCACAGTAACACTGTCCTAAAGTGTTTGAAATTCACACTATGACACAATTTACAGAAACAAATATTCATACAGATTTGGTAACATCAGAAGATCACTTTGTGACACAAATACCCTGTACCTTAAGGCCAAACAGGCTGCATCTATCTCAAGTTGGACAGAACAAACAGTAATATTCCAGGGTGAAGAGACAAAATGGTTTGCTAAATCCTTTAGACTCATGAACACAAAGAACAAGTTTGTCTTTTGCCATTCTTTTATTCTGTAAATATCTTTGTTGTGGTGTTAGCAACATATGAAAATGGCAGAGCACAGATTATTCTAATTACAATAAAAATACATTTTGAATCATTTTAAATGAAACAATAAAATTGCAAATATAAATATAAATAATTAAATACTTTGCAAAAAAAAGAAATAGCTTGTTTTCAGCAAGTGGAGACTGCAGCTTGTGAGAATTCCAGTCTGGCAGAATCAAAGGTCACCAATTGCAGCATGAAAGCCCTAACTTTGTGTGACTCCGTGATGACTAGAACCTAATATCTCCAAATACAGTTCTTGCGACTCACTTCTAATTTGGTATGATCTTCATACTTCTTATATATAATAAGCTTTGGAATTCATCTCAATGCATTTCATTCAGGTACTCTTTTAAACGTTTTACTGAGTACCCTTTTTTTAAACACCTTGCTTCCCTCTCTTCACTCCCCTCTCCTACCATCTTTCCTCCCCCTTGTGTTACAGTCCATACACGCTCTCATCACTATAGGCCACATACAGAAAACAATCTTCCTCGTGGTTCTCCTGTTGAAGAATATGATAAAATTATTTGTAAAATCATCTGAAAAAAAAAATCCTAACACATATTCACACTCATTTATTTTTATTATTATTAGTGTAAGTCTTAGATCAAACATTGCCTATTAACTTTTTATATGGTTCATTTCTTAAATGCTTTACAGTTTGCTGCCTAAAGTAAGTGATTACGTTGTATGTGAATGTGACAAGAAACTACTGTAGTCTAATGATGAATTAGCGAAAGTGTATTATTCAATAAACAGTATCATTCATTGACAGCTTTGTCAGTCTTCATTGCTTCCAAAACACCTTAATTAAAGGAACACAAGTAAGAGATTGTGAGAAGGAAGGAACTTGAAATTCTCATCTCCAATCAAAATTCAAATTGCAAATTCAATCTCCATCAAATAAGAGACAGCCAAGTTAAGGTGCCTTTATTAGTTACAACATACCTGGTACAGCTGCCCCATGGTGGCACTGGTTGGGGGGATTGTATTGTTAATGAAGAAGAAGAGAGCATCTTCAGGGCGCAGCTGGATGCGCTTTCGGATTAGGAAATAAAACTGCCCCACTGTAGAGCAAGCAGTTAACAGAGAAGTATTAACAAATCTATTAAAGATTAAGAAAAAAGAAGCTTTAGGATACAAGAGCACTTGGACAGGCCTGAAATCATGTGTAACAGAGGGGATCAGGCTGGCCCAAAAATTAGAAATTCAAAATGCACTTAAAGACTGTTAAAATATACTACAAATCATTTAAAAGTGCAATGTTATAGTTTACACCAGCTTTTAATAGTGAACAACACTCCAAGGTACTTTCCAGTATAAGTATTGTATTATAGCAAAAACAATTAACATACATTTGTGTTATTGTGCACTGTGGGGTCAAATGACTTGCCCAGAGCAGGGTGGATAGGCGAGGAGTGTCATGTGTTTGGACTAGAAACTCTTCAAGTTCAATTGTCTAGCTACTAGACCACAATGTCTGCAGGGCTATGGACCACAGAGGTTATTCATCCTTATATTTTTAAACAATTTATATTTCATAGACAATGAGATGCCATGACTCAAAGCTGGACACAATTGCACATGGAATGGCTTATTAAGCACATCAAAAATATTGTTTTCCTTTTCAGAATGAGCCTTATAAGTGGAAACTAAAAAAAGAATTTTAACATTCCAACCTTCCAGAACTTATCCTGCAACTATTATTTGCAAAAAAGAGGTGCCGTCTCTGGCAAAAAAAAAACAGCCGGCCACAGGATTCTTTTACGTGTATATATACCGACACTTGTTGACACTAGGCCAGTTTTAGAGATGCCAACTCTAAAGGAAAGCACAGTATCTGGGGATAACTTGCAAACTCTGCAAAGAAAATGACTGAGTTGAGAGCCAAAGTCAAAACATTATGGTAAACATGCATCCATATTCTAACCCATCTAATGGCAATGCGGGGCAAAGACAGGAAATACAGGCACAGGCAGATATAGCCATGTGGGGAAATGCTTTCCATACTTAACAAGTCAAGCTGGGCTAACATTAGGTAGGAGCACCAAGGGTAAAAAGAAGTACTGGCAAATGGGAGAAATAATTCCTCCAAAGTGACACTGAAAAGGAGGCAACTTTGTAAAATAGAATACTTGCTGCTTAGTCTCTGTGCATTTTTGAGCACGGGCAAATGTTACAGAAAAAACCCTCCTGACCAAAAGAAGGACAAAAGAGAAAAGAATTGCTGGAGAAAAACATCTGATCATTTAGGGCATATGGTCCAGTCTGTGCTGTCTGTTATATAGAACAGGGCTTACCGACACACTTGGGACAACACAGGGGTGCAGGGACGCCTGAGGCCACTGGGTACAAACCAGGGCAAATGTGGGGTTAATTACAATATATTTAAAAATAGAATGGTTTAGTCAAATAAACCACACACAGGGAGGTGTTAGTGGATGAGAAAAAACAAAGGAAAATAATAAACAATAAATCCATTCTTTGGCCTACCTCTATGGCTCTCGACTGCTTAGCAGTGGGGTGCAGCTAATATGCTTTCCCATCTCAGCACTGTCACCAAAAGCACTCCATTTCTTACCTCTCATCTTATTATTTGTTGTATGGTCTCTCTTTCTCCCAATTCTCGTATTGTTAGATCCTTCTCACATTTCATCTCTACACTGCTTTACCTCTTTTAGGTAGGCGGCAATAAAGGCCATCCCAGAATGCTTTTGATTAACCCCACAGTTATTGAGGTTTGTGTGCAGTGGCATTAGCTGCAGTGCTAGCCAAACTGTAAGCCGTGCTTTACAAGCCAGAACAAAATTCCAAGCACTGGAAGAATCTGTAATTGATTACTCATCTCCATCTTCCCAACTGCGTGCACAGTCCAGGTTTGAGGGAGCCACAGCTCATACTAGCCAAGGCTGTATGTCTGGATCCAAAACTTGACACAACCCTGCACAAGGACTGGCTTTTTAAGCATATCAAAAGTACTACTTTACTTCATTAACTGAAACCTTCAAACATTATTTTTTGCTAGGCAAACTAAAGGAGTGAAAAGTCTAATTTAAAACACTACTATTGGTGCTCAGTTTTATACTTCAGGAATGAAACACTTCATAGGCATCCATCAACTTTGTCAACCCTCTTATTCTATTCCATGATTATGTGAAGAGCTATTAGATTTAGTTAAAATAATTTTCTAAACCCAAAATACTGTACATATGTACAAATACTGTATGACAGTCTAAATCAGGGGTCCTCAATTACAGTCCTGGAGGACTGCAGTGGCTTCAGGTTTTTATTCCAACTAGTTTCCTAATTAGAAAGCAGTCCATGCTGATAATGATACTTAGTATTGAACTATTTGGCTTGTTAATGCTTGCATTCATCCAAGAGCAATTTTAATTGCACTGTAGAGTTTCCTTCTGTCATAACATTATCCATGTGCTTTGTGGACCAGAATAGATTTAAACTTAATGGTCCTTCCAATTCCCCTTTCATTAATTTCTAAACATTTTTTATGATACTTCATGGTAAGCACTTTAGCTGGAGAGCTGCTGGTTTATTGGTTATCTGCATCTAATTATTAACTAATATCTGATTAAGAAAGCAGGCAACAATTAAAACTTAAATGCAGCTGCTAAAATCTAAAATAGGTAATTAATGGTTCTGAATGGTAACAGGCAAGAGAACTAAAATTAAGCCCAAAAAACTTATTGCTTTAGTAATAAATAAAAGGGTTCTAATTAAGAAATGTGTTAAAGTGAAAACCTGCAGCCATAGCAGACCTCCAGGAATGTAACTGAAGACCTGTGATCTACAAAGTAACTAAGATTTGTCTTTAATGAATAAAGGCACTAACAAGACATAGAATTAAACACCACCTTTCATTATCAGCAAGAACTGAGTTCTAATTAGGACACTGGCTGGAATGAAAACCCGTAGCCACTGTGGCCCTCCAGGACCATGACTGAGGACCCTTGGTCTAAATAGGTTAGTGCTGCCACATTATTGATGCAGAATTGGAGGTTAAAATTAAGCCAATTGGTACTTCCAGTGTGTAGTTTTCACATTTTCTTCTTGTCTGCTAGAAATGCACATTGCACTGCACCTAGTGCTCCTCATGGCCTGCAAATGCATATGCAGGTTACAAAATGGACAGAAGTATATAATTAAAACAAAACTAAAACAGTAAGACCTAATGAATTTACATTTATTTTAAGCA
The DNA here is from genome assembly GCF_900747795.2 of Erpetoichthys calabaricus. Taxonomy (NCBI): domain Eukaryota; kingdom Metazoa; phylum Chordata; class Cladistia; order Polypteriformes; family Polypteridae; genus Erpetoichthys; species Erpetoichthys calabaricus. The sequence continues at coordinate 96,666,057 of NC_041402.2, read as the reverse complement.
ATTTTTACATGCTGACAATACTGTAACTATTGTTTTCATTAATTTGAATTGAAATAACCACTGAAAAAAGACAATTCTACACCTACCAGTGAGCTCAGAGGGGACTAAATACTTCCGTTTATCCAAATTTGGTACTCTGGCTTTTGGTGCCTTTTCAACAATTACCTACAGACAGTAGAAAGAAAAAGCATTTGCTCTGTTATGGCATCTTGAAATGTTTTCAGTACTCTGACAAAATAAGATTTTGAATTTAAATTGTGAAAATTATGAAATAACAAAATAATATTGGGGGTTGCAACGTGGTCCACCTTTTTACCCAACAGAATCATTATGTAAACCCTGACAGTTTACATGCACGCAATGACTTTCATTTCTTCCCTGTCACCGATTGCTGCACACTGCCACCATCTAATCTCCCCTCTCAATGACAGCAGCTTTCTGCACTCACCTTGAGCAGTATAAAGCCCTTCAAGGCTAACAGTTTTCTCCTCAGCAATCTAAAATTACTAGAACGTAAATTTCCAATTCAAAATATAACGTTCACTATTTATTTTTCATTGGGTAGCAGTGTATCATTCATTTCTCTAAACGATCAGACTGCAGTGTTCTCTCCCTTTCCCTAAATGTCCACAAGTCACGTTGAGCCTGCAGGCGACTTACAGGAACACGGTCCGGATATTTCTTTCGGATCTTCTCACCTTCCCTTTTTCGGTATTCAAAAGCGTGGTCTTCTTTATACAAAAATTTCATCCTAAGCTTCAAGGCAGCAAACTAATTGAACCTATATACCTGGAAAAATAAAACAATTAAACGTTTACTTTGTGAAACATCCGGTTATACCAAGCCACAGAGGCCGCGATACTAATGTCTCTTACTTTACACAAAGCAGGTAACTTGACTAGGCATTAAGTGCATTAAATGTATCAGCAGAAAAAGCAAACAAACAAAACACTTTACTCGGTAAGCATAACATTGTTTCAGGAACTTGCATAACTAATACATGATTTATCTATGAAATAAAAAAGTTACACGTCCATAATTATTATTAAACATCTTAAATCGATGTTGATAAATATGTTTGTGTTATACTGAAATGAATGACGTGGTAATCCAGTAAATACAGAGAACCCTGTGGCTGAGCTAAAGCGGTATATTTACAAAAACTACACACTTCGTGGGACGAACAGTTAGCTGTATATTTTTGTGTAACTAGGTTCATGCAAATATAAGCTCATTGTTAATGTACGTCTTTTTTTTAATGAAATCCTAATCTAGACACTTTTAATAACACTACTTGTTACTGATGGTATCGACTGACTTCGCATTACGTGTCTACCTTATTTCGTAAACGTCCTAATCATACTGCAACTCACGTATATTTTGATGGCATCATTTAAAACAACAGCAAGGATGGCGATATTAACAGTCATATAAATAGACAAACCTGATTACAGATTTTATCTCAACAGAAGTATATAACCTTTCGAAGCACCGCGATCTTTTGAGCATTTAGCTTCTTAACTACATTCTCTAATTCTGGGATCGTGCAATTAAATCCAGACATAAAAGGATATTTACTGTAAGGGTGTGTCCGTTGTTCACTCTGTCCCGTTTGTTAGGATAGCATTCGTCCAGGACATTAATAATAATATAAGAACGGAGTAGCTCTATGCAGTGTAGTGGCGCAGGACTGCGGCGATGCAGCAATCAAAACAGCAGCCTGATGACGTCACGCGAGGCATCCTTGCAGATGAGGGAATCCCGGGTTGATCCAACGCTGACGCATACATGAAAAGGGAGCGTTATCAGTGAACTGAGCATTGATTTTCTTTAACAGCTTTAAATTCGTTCTAATCGTGTTAAATTCTAGTCTCAGGCGAACGCATTTAATATCTGTTTAGGCCTATAGTCATTTCTTTCTGACATCTAAATGGTGAAGGGCCGCTTAATGCACCCCCTTTTCTTTCTAATTTTAATCGTATCGAGTCCCTTTCCGTAGTCATGGGAAACGTGCTAAGCAACACGCCGGGGTCAGGTGCTGTTTTTCTAAATCCTCAGAGCGGATAAATCCTTCCATCTAGATAGACATGACCACAAAGCATATAGCCAGCTGACACAGGGCTGAATACAAACTTAACACTATGCATGTAAAACAACTTGACGATTTGTTCATCCTTTCACCTTGCAATTCACTGCATAAATGAAACGTGCAAATACGTAATACTGCACATAATGCACAAATATTTAAACCGAATGAAATCCGAAACTTCAAAAATATGAAGATATTTGATCCGTTTGTGACCAGAATTATAAATAAAGGACATTAATGAAAAACTGGACTGCTTCCAACTTAGCAAAATACACTATGTTAAGATTTGGGTTTTAAGCATCCCAATTTTGAGTCTCTTTATATGATTTAGTTCAAAATAGTTTCAACATCTTGGGTGTGCATCTGAATGTACCCTATAATGGATGTTTTTTAATCTCGAGTTACTATCTGTCATGCATGCTGTGCTGCCAACACAAAAACCAATTTGGTCATGTGACTGTGAGTAAACAATAATTTTAAACATGTCGTACCATCTAGGTGGGATATAAAGTATGATAGTGTCGCGAACATTCCAATAGAGTGGAATACTTTAAATACAGTGCATCCAGAAAGTATTCACAGTGCATCACTTTTTCCACATTTTGTTATGTTACAGCCTTATTCCAAAATGAATTAAATTCATTTTTTTCCTCAGAATTCTACACACAACACCCCATAATGACAACATGAAAAAAGTTTACTTGAGGTTTTTGCAAATTTTTTAAAAATAAAAAAACTGAGAAATCCCATGCACATAAGTATTCACAGCCTTTGCTCAATACTTTGTCGATGCACCTTTGGCAGCAATTACAGCCTCAAGTCTTTTTGAATGTGATGCCACAAGCTTGGCACACCTATCCTTGGCCAGTTTCGCCCATTCCTCTTTACAGCACCTCTCAAGCTGTCAGCTGTGGGACCTTATATAGACAGGTGTGTGCCTTTCCAAATCATGTCCAATCAACTGAATTTACCACAGGTGGACTCCAATTAAGCTGCAGAAACATCTCAAGGATGATCAAGGGAAACAGGATGCACCTGAGCTCAATTTTGAGCTTCATGGCAAAGGCTGTGAATACTTATGTACATGTGCTTTCTCAATGTTTTTATTTTTAATAAATTTGCAAAAATCGCAAGTAAACTTTTTTCACATTGTCATTATGAGGTGTTGTGTGTAGAATTCTGAGGAAAAAAATGAATTTAATCCATTTTGGAATAAGGCTGTAAAATAACAAAATGTGGAAAAAGTGATGCGCTGTGAATACTTTCCGGATGCACTGTATATTCTTTTGACAGATTATTGAATAAATCACTTTATGGTAAAGATACACAGTATGTCACAACATTTAGTGATGTGAAATATGACAGATTTATGTTAGTAGTAATAGACAAATAGCAACAAAACCTCTGTGGTAGTGTATATATATATATATATATATATGAAGCAAAATCAGACTGTAACCAGAATTTTCCTAAAGAAAAGTGTGTTTAAATAAAGCTTTTTTTATGAAGACTTTTACATTTCTATAAAGTTAGGATACAGTTTAATAGAAGGGTTGATAACAGTTGTGTTTACCCAACACAATTTTTTTTATTTAGCAAACAGCTCTAGAAGCAAAATGCCTATTATCAACCTAGAAAACTACTCTACATGGTATGAAAAAAATAAATAGAATAGTGTAAAACAGAATTGAAGCATTGTTGAGGGCACACACTGATGTGCTTTAGTTTTATGACAGTAGACTTACCAGGTATCATTTCATTGTGTAACTATGTTTCAGTAGCCACCATATAAACGTAAACTCTATTTCAGAAGAGGTTAAAGCACTGAGTGTATTACTGGCCCATGAAAACCTAATAGTACATTATAGTACATTCCTTGCGGTAACTGCTGCTGCTCAGTTTAGTTGATCTCAAATCACATGTCCACTGTCTTAACTCTTAGTTATTTGTTAGTAATGTTCATTCTAAAATGTCGATTAACATTTACTACACATGTCAAAGTAGGCACGTGTCTTTATCTACATTGTGCACAAAAAACAGTTGCTTTGAGAACATGCCCCATCTGCACACATTACTTTTGGGATGTAATATTTAGGTGTTTTATCATTGGTCTCACAAGGCACTGATATTTGTTTCTTGCCACCTCTGCATAAATTTTGGTCAATCTGGTCACAAGTGAATTTACATGTTTTTTCCCCCAACTGCTGTCTAATTACGTCTTACCTTTAATAGTTTGCATTGCCCCCTATTAAACCTCGACCTGAAGCTGTGAATGAGATCCCATAATTACTGACAGCAGACCCTTAGCATCGGCTACCACAGCATACACAATTTCACCCATAAGGCACCATATTCTCTGTAGTTGGACTGGCCTTGTGTCAGACCATATTCATACTTCATGCTAACTGTCCCAGAGTTCGCTTGGTACCACACTGAGACCACCCTTTTCAAAGGAGCTCATGGTTGTTTTTGTCTGCACCAGAATCTGATTGGCATGGTTATATCTACCTAAACAAACTGGTCTTCTGGGATATCACACCAGAACTTGAAAAAAAATGGGTCAAAACAAAATAGGTGTGAAGACAACTTTAAAAACCAGAAAAACATAAAATAAGATTAAAACCTTACACTCAAAAAAGAGCACATCACAAATAAGGCAGAATTACCAATGCAGCCACAGAACACAGCTACCAGAGTAAATAGCATAGCAAGATTTCTTAAATAAGGCTCTCAAATAATTGAACAAAAGAGAATCCAAAACAAGCAATACTGAAGAAAGGGTTTGAAGAATATTACAAACATGAAATAAATTTAAAAAAAAACAACAAGGAAGAGTTACAAACACATAATAAAAGTTAAACAAATAGGGGATGAGGCAAATTTCTAAAATACAAAACAAACAGAAACAATAAATAAATAGAGACCAAGCCTGTATGCAGTTGTAACATACGTTTACTGAATTCCCCATTTCCATTTTTTGGTAACAAGGACATGTCATAATGCAAGCTTAAAAACGTAGCAACACGTATGTAGGTTAGGTTATTTTAGAGTTGTTTATCAATTTAACCTGCATATTTTTGAGATATGGAAAGATACCAAAATATTTAAAGAAAAGTAATTTGAACATGGGAAGAAATTTTAAAATCAATTTTGACCCTGCTGGGGATCAAACTCAAGTCCCAAGAACTTTGAGGCTGAACAAATGTATATCCTCAAACACATTCTGATATCGCCATTCCTTTATAATCAACTTTAAATGGTATATTTGTATGTATCAATTAAAATCAACAGCTTTCAATAGGTCTGGATTTAATTATTGGATGACAATTTACCTTTGCCACTTCACTCTTCCACACTAAAACATTATGCTTTGAAGATCTTTTCTGACCTGTGACACCATGTCCATTCTCTTTTCTCTCTACCTCTGCCTGGTATGTAGCTTAGCTCTATCATGACTGGGACTGCCAGTTTTTACAACAGTACTTTATTCTGGGGAGCAATGTATGTTTCCTAATTGACCTTTTCTCTCTCCTCCACGTATGCTAGTGCCACTGCTTTCTCCCCTTCTTGGACATTCAGCAAACATGCAAGAACTACTACACCTCTTAGTGTCCCCTGCATTCTCACACTAACATAAGCAAAACCAATCCTGGTGCAAGTATGGTTTTTTGTTTTCCCTGGATCTAGCCCAGCCCTTTTACATACAATTGGTGTTTTTTTTCTGGCAACCCCTTGTCATTTGGGCATTCCCTCACACATTCAACACTTGGATGCATGTCGAACTCATTTGGCACATGTAGCATGTTGTGCTTGTTCATTAATTTGAATCTTCTGCACTAGCAATACAGATTGTACTGTATCGTACTTTTATACTATCACTCCACTCTTATTTACTATGAGGCTATCTCTACTTAAGCAGGCTGTGAGAGTTTTCTTGTAATATACTATTTGTTGAATGATCTTGAATTATATGTTTTTTAATTTGAAATTTACTTTGTAAAGTGTATGGTGACCATGTATTCACTGAATAACACTACATAAAAATGGTTATATACAAAAATGTGTTGACCTTTCAATTAGATTGTCAATAGATAGATAGATAGATAAGTAGTACCACTTTAGGTTAAATACAAGCTGGTAGTCTTTTTCTTTCGTCTGCTTCCTTTAGGGTTTGCCACAGCGGATCATCCAAAATTATCTGCACAACAGGATAAAAACAACCTGCTTACACTTGAGCAGCTGATCAGTCACCCAGCACCTCCATGGGAATTTTAGTGTTGTACATACCAATGTAAAAGGTCTGATAACTATATAAGTCTCACTGCAAGTTTAGATGGGATAACCTCATTAACAACTAACTGCTGACAAGCACCAATGAAGATCAAAAATGGGGCATTCTTACTAACAGCATATCAGAAGGACTGCCTTTAATTACATAAAAGCTATAGGAAACTTTATCAGATACACAGTACAATAAAGTAATGAATGTTTGTCTTTAGTTTAAACATTAAGGTCTGTAGGGCAGATAACGGCCCTGTCTTTAATTTATTCTTGAAATTTTTAAAAAAGACAAATTAGACAAGATAAAACGATGCATAACACAAAGGATTAAACACTTGTTTTTTGTATACATTAAAAATAATTTATTTAAAAAAATTTCGGTGGTTAAGCGCGTAACATGATGTAACCGGCCTTTATGAAATTCATGAGCATCCTATTACTAATGAAATAAACTTGATAAAAGCAGTATTACTATTACTGCACAAAATAAAACGCGTTCAGGAAATATATAGAAGTCGTCCTCTTCAACATTTTAAATAAATAGGATTGTGTGTTAAGTAACGTTATATAAAATCTGAAATAGGTGCACAGTATGTTTCTCTTTATCACAAAAGTTAAAGGACAGTGTAATGGAAGTACACATTCTTGAAATTAGGGAAAAAACAAAGCCCAGTGGAAGAGTGTGCTTTATTATTGATGTAACATTTATTATATTGTACTTTTAATGCTGTAGAGACACTAAAACATCTGCAAAGCTATTTTCCCCAATACGTCTTGTTCCCTTCTCATCTCCCCTATGTACTGTAACACTGTAACTCAATAAAAACATTACACAAACGACACGTACTTCACGAATGAGATCAACGCCTCTGCAGCCTCCTCCTACCGCACACCTCCCGGTTCTCTTGATTGAACAGAACTGTTGTCTCTCTTTCATAACAGGGAAAAGGTCTTCACGCTCCGCCCTACCCGTCAAAAAAGGACAACGATTGGTTAAGTTATGCCACGCTCCACCACCAATGTATTTTCTCGGTTGCGTTTTTTTTTTTTTTTTAACTACAGCCTGATTGGCCTGTTTTCAGTCAGGTGCCAATATACACGTGATTGTTGTTGTTGTTTTGGTCGGCCCGCCATTTTGCATTAGATAATTGGAGAAACTTGTTAAGTGAGAGAGCGAAATAAGGTAAACAACAATTATTACATGCGAGTAGCGGGTTTGGGGAATAACAGCTGTGGGCTGGTTTTCAGACGCTGTCATGAAAGTGCATGTATTAGAAGTGTATTTATGTAGAGCTTTTTTCTTTGCTGTTTTTTAACCCGAATTGCATACGTAGGCACATACGCCCATCTGTAAATCCTGCAAGAGATTTATTGGTTTGCCTCAGGAGCTATTATGTGTGCTTTTCAGTTGTGTTTAGTTTAACCCTGGGTTTTGTGATGTGATTAGCTGTCATCTCTTTTTTAGTGGTAGAATATAATGAGAAGTGAGGCACAATGCATCTTTTATTGGCTGGGTAGAATAGCTAGTCTTTATCCGAAAGCAAACATGTGATAAAGAATATATAGGTAATACTAAATTAAGAATGTGCCCGACATAATCTACTTGGCAAACTGTGAACAACATATTTTGTTTGAAAAAAGGGCTCTACTTAAAGAATCTGAATACTTGCTTGGATTTTGCTCGCGACGTGTTTACCTTCGCCTGATTTCCACCCTTCCCAAACACGTGATTGTCATTCAGTGACTGGAAATTATTTTCTTGCTCTCGGACGTTTTCCGATTTTAGAGTAAAAGCAAAAGATGCAATGTAACGTAATTACTTTTCTGTAAGAACTTGTGTTTAAACCTGTTAAGTGACGGGCCGATTCCGTTCAACTTCTTGAACTCCCATGCCATTGATATTAACTTGACTAAAGCTTGCATGTTTTTTGACGATCATAGATAGATAGATACATGACCACCCTAAAAACGAATCCTGCGTATATCGTGATACATTGCCTAGCACAGCGATTGTAATTGACACGTATGTATGACCCTGTTTAGCAGTTCTGCTTTATTTTTACACCACTGTGCAGGATGATGTTCATTTTTACTTTTAGACCCAATGCTTTCCCGTTGCTTATCACAGTTTGTAAAACATTTTTCAATGACAAGCAGATACGCTAGGTTTTAATTTCAGGACATCATCTAATTCGAGGCAAAACAATTAGTTACTTAATGTGCAGTAATTGTATTACATAAAGGTGCTAGTAGTACCTGATAAAAACGAATCAAGTATGGTGAGTGCAACTTCTCAAAGTCTTGTTTCTAATACTGTGAAAAATGTGACAGTTGTGAGGATGCTCAGAGTAGCATTTGATTTGCACTTAAAAAAAAACAACTTCCATCTGAAAAACAAAGCATCCCCTTTTGTTATGTCAAAATTATACCACTGCTTTATGAATTCTGATTTAGATTAGGTGAAGCATTTCTTACAGACTTGTGAGGGCCTGTTCAGGCAACTCAGAAACCTAAATGTGGAAGGGCTGTTAGTCCATGATAGGGCACAATCGTGCACATGGCATGGTTCACTTATACAGACCAGTTCAGATTCACCATTTGGCTTGCTATTATCTCTTTGGACTCTGCACCTAAAGCTGGCCTCATTGTCTAATAAATATATGTAATCCTTCCATCAGTAAACTGCTTTTGCTGTTGTACGAAGTATAATCTGCCCAGATTTTTCATCTATTAAACTTGTGTTTCTTTGCTGTTATGTGCGCAAGTAGTAAATGGTAAGGTTTTTTTTTTTTTTTTTTAACCTTAGCATGTGAATTTGTAACATAGTTGATGTGGTTTTAGATTATTATTGCATATCAGCAAACTAACACAAAATTTTGTACTGTATTCTTGTCTAGATTAGTTGAATTCTGCATGTTAACCCCACAAAATCGTTTGTGTAAGTGAAATTGTTCAAATCTCTACTCAACTCTAACCCTAACAATGCTAACAATAGATTAATAGGCATCATTTTGGATTGTAATTTAATTTTCAGAGTTTTCCGTGCAAATCATTGCTCTTGCAGTCCGGTTCAAGGAGATCCACCACTTTTGAACTGTTTGCACCACTATTGCAGTTAAACAAATTCAGATATGTACTTTTGCTGCTGAAAATATATATGTACCATCTTCATGTTGTTTTCTACGAAGAGTAGGCACTGTCTGGGATGTCAGTCAGTCATTTTCCAACCCGCTACATCCTAACACAGGGTCATGGGGGGTCTGCTGGAGCCAATCCCAGTCAGCACAGGGTGCAAGGCAGGAACAAAACCCGGGCAGGGCGCCAGCCCACCGCACTGTCTGGTATGTTCTCAATGTAATTTGGAGGTCCTGTTTTTGGGTATTATTAATTTTCTTTTGTATGCAGTGATACGTTTAATAGTGGAAGGCATGCAATTTGTGTCTATCTCTATGAATTTGGCAATACTAAAAACTAATTTTTGCTAAATCTGGAGACATATTTGGCAATATTAGCTCTAGACACTGTACATTGAACAGCATAGTACTTCTCATATTTGAAAAGTCTGGCTTTCTAATATACCTTGAAAGTAAACAACAATAACAGGCACTGGTTGGAATTCACCCAAGATCAACTTTTCAAGAGAACCATAGGTAGCATTTTTAGTGTGCACCCATTTTTGATTGGAGCTTTCACAGATTTCATAGCAGCTGATACAGTGAATTAGTAATCATACAGAGTCCATTCATAACTGGAAGTCAGCTGTCTCCACAATTAAATCTTTTACAGTATGTTAAGGGACTCATGATGTTGGCTCTTCCTGGATTGTGTGTGATGGTATGGTTGGTTGACAGGGTCACAGTTTCTGGTGGTATGGCATAGGACTTGGCACAGTGGTGGGTGAGGGGCGCTGTGTGCATTTGTTTCACATTTTGAAATATTGACTTATTTTTGACCTTCTTAAACAATTGATCATAAAAAAAAGAAATCCATACTTTGGTGGCTTAGGCATTTAAAAATTAAAAGGAAATAAAAATCCTCAAAGATGGTGGCACATATATTTAGTACTCATGCTGTGTGTGACAGTAGGAAATCAGTTTTTTGTAGTTTTAATAATTAATCGCTTTTCCTGTATGCAGTTACTGTAGCAGAACTGTCCTCATGGGCAGTAGCACTTGACATTATTACAGTACATCATTTAGCTAGTTGTTTGGCAAATATGAGTCATTGTGAAACATAGTAGATTACAGGTTAGTATAAAAACAAACTGTTGGTATGATGGCACAGGTAGATGTAATATACTGTATTGGGGTTGAAAGGCTAAAATATTTTTAAAATTATATTTAATTCCACAATTTTTTTCAATGATTTATACATACATTGCTTGTGTTTCACACATTAACAGATACAAGTTTCATTCCATGTGCAATGTCTGTGTGGAATAATACATTATGAGCAGCACCGCGCCACTGACAGTGGAACTGTGACATCATAACACCTTTTTAAAATAAATAAATAAATAAATAAAATTTTGTAATGTACACTTTTCTGGTGAACTAAATTAAAGAGTGTGCATGTTTATACTAACAAATTAGACCATCCTAAAACATCCCACAGTAATCCTCATCTGAGTGCACTCTCTCAATCCAGCTGAGCATGGTGGCTCTGAGGCTAAGGATCTGTGCTGGTATCCAGAAGGTTGCCGGTTCAAATCCCTGTCACTGCCAAAAAAGATCCTACTCTGCTGGGCCCTTGAGCAAGACCCTTAACCTGTAATTGCTCCAGGGGCGCTGTACAATGGCTGACCCTGCGCTCTGACCCCAAGGGGTATACGAAAACTAACAAATTCCTAATACAAGAAATTGTATAAGGCGAAATAAATAACAAAAAAAAAAATCCAGTCCTGGTCCCAGGAAACCCAAATTAAATTTAAATTAAATTGTTGACTGATTTACAAGCATACACATTCATTGGAAATTGTTGGTTCACATAACATGGTATGGTAGTTCCATGTTAATATATACAGATTTTTGGGGGGAAAAAATCCAGAGATTGATTTTATACTTGGTGGAGGGTATTAATCTTACAGTTAAACTGTATAGCTCTTTGTCAATTGTATTTGCAAAGTGTAATTTGGAAAACAATTAAGAGTTTTGTTACGTAATACTTGCCGATCATGGCTTTGCAGAGTTGATCAGACAAGCAAGTAAGAATTTCTGTGCTACTTTGTATATGTAACAATGAACCTGAAGTATAGCAGACCATGACTGGTATAATATTTTAAAAGGCAAATAATTATTCTAAAAGTAAATGTTTTATTGTAGCTTTTATGTGAAAGTTAGTAAAGATGAAAGAATAATTTGGTAAATCTTTTCCCATCACCTATTTTATAATTTAATACTCTGTTAAATTTAGGTTGCACTTATTACATTTGTTTTGGATGATGATATTTTTTTTGTTTTGTTTCATCAATAGATCAAGATGAACTGGCAGTATAAACGTAGCCTCCCATTTGACGTGAGGAGAGCAGAAGGTGAAAAAATCAGAGCAAAGTATCCTGACAAAATTCCTGTGAGTTTCTGTATGCTCATTAAAAAACAGATTTGTGATCTACATGCTTCTCTTCATTTCTCCTTCGTACAGCCAAGGCTTTGTCCACCTGTGTAGCTTACATGTTCAGAATAATTAAATGTATTTTACCTTTGACATTATGATAACTGTAATATGTTTGTATGATTGTAATTACAGTATTTTATAAATAATCTGAAAACTTTATTCACAATGTGTGCAGTGATTTTGTCTACCTATGACAAATATTGTTTATCCATAGATTATTGTAGAGAAGGCACCAAAGTCACGCGTGTCTGATCTGGACAAGAAGAAATACCTAGTGCCATCAGATCTGACAGGTAATCTGCTGTATAGTTTATCAGATTGTAATTTTTTTTTTTTGTTTATTGTATCTTACAAAGTAAGCAAATAGTATTGTTTATGTTATGCTGGTTGCATCCTCTTTTGTGGTTCTTGCAGTGGGCCAATTCTGCTTCTTAATAAGGAAAAGAATAGACTTACGACCTGAGGAGGCACTTTTCTTTTTCGTAAACAATGTACTTCCTCCCTCCAGTGCAACTATTGGCCAGGTTTATGAGGTATGTATGTGTATAAAATGATCACATTATTAAACTTGATAGAATGTGCAGCTGATGTTTAGGTTTGATGCTGAGAAATATGGCAGTGTTACATACCTGGATCAAATCAATTGACCTGCCAAGTAAACTCAGTTCTGCAAACAAAAAGATTTAAATATAGCAAAAGTGGAAAAAATATCTGGAGTAATAAGTATATGGCTGTTCCTGTGCCTAGAAATGTTATTTACAGATCCATTCACATCAGTGCTTGATTGAACAAGACAAAACTCTCCACTTTTTTACTGCACAAGTATATTAAACAAACAGTTTGTGCCATGCTACCTACTCTGAATGGACAATCAGACTTTGTTCTTATATTTTATATTTAGCTGGTGGTACAAAGGAAGCACATTTTATTTCAACATCTATAAATATTCATCTTTCAAAGTACTTAAGTTTCAGAGTGTACCTAAGTAATGTGAAAGAAACATCCTTTGATAGCCGTCGCTGATGCAAGTTACAGTTCCCTTTTTATTGCCTAATGGTAATCTAAAACTATGCATATAAAACAATCAGAAATACCATTCACATTATGCCACTATAAGTTCAATTTAATTTTCTTAAAACAGAGGAGGCTATAAAGTTGTTTAGAATAATAATAAATGATGTCAGTCAGTCATTATCCAACCTGCATGATGTTTAGAATATACATATTTAGAATGTATAAATTATATTTCTAATAGATTATATTACAATAATGATTATATTTAGAATATAAATGTTTAGAATGTGAAGAAAAAGTTACATATAAAACCCTCCAATAAAGTGCAATGCAAAATCTTAATTGTAATTATGATTTCCTTACAGGAACATCACGAGGAAGACTTCTTTCTGTATATGACATATAGCAATGAGAGTGTTTATGGAGGGTAGAGGATGAAAGGAGAGAGAAAGAAAGAGAGAAGGAGAGAACGAGATTGCAAAAGAGAAAGAGAGAATGATTCAGCAGTTTGTGCTGAGTGACGAGTGTCATCATGTCAGCGGATGTTTTTGCTGCAAGTGACTCTTGTGTCCTGATTTTACTGGATATCATGTAAAACATTTGGCAGTGGAGTAGTGGTTCAAACAACAGGTTTGGTGACTTTGAATAAAATGGATTTGTTTTCACCCTTGGGAGTTTTTTTTTTTTTTTTTTTTTGAAGGTAATACTCGGCTTTAAAACACAACCATCTGTGTACTCTTCTCTCTTTTGTACTCTCAGATTTTTGTGACATTTTGTAATGAATTATTCCTGCAAATCTGAAAATTAAAAAAGTGAATATTCTATAAGGTTTTCTGAGTGTTTCTGGGATTGCGGCATATAAGTGAAGCTCAACCTGTATTGGCAAAACTAATACATTGCAACAATTAAATTACATTTTTATTTAGAATAGAATATTCCTTTTTACACAATTAATGCATTTGAAAATACAATCAGTAAACATCTGAAGTGATTTTTCCCCTGAAAAAGTACAGCATCTTAACTTAAAAAAAAAAAAAAAAAGTAAAATATGGGGTTGGGTTTTGCCCATATGTAAACAGTCCACTTGTGCAAAGAAGGCCAAATCCCTGGCATACGTTGAAACATGGAACAAGGATTCCTGTTTCATAAAAGCAAGAAGGTTTGATTGTCCTCTGTTACTTGTAGTAGTGCAGGTGTATCAGGATCTCTTAAGATGGTGTAGTTCTTGCAAATCAAACTGTTACATTGACTAAATTTCAGAGACCCTTTTAAAAATGAATCTAGATGTGGTATAAATTGGCAGAAGAACAGGAAATTACAGTATTGCATAGTTTTCTTGCTGCAGAAGCCCAGCTTCCTTCATATATTTTCCAATACTGATTTTCTCGGGCACTCGTAGAATGACTTGGTCATTTGCTTGTTTTTCGCCTAGCTGTAGGCGCCGTTTAAGGTCCATCAAGCTGGGCCTCTTGTTCTGTTGCCATTGGCAGCATCCCCTGATAATGCTGTACCTGCAGAATGAAAAATTCTTAGGTAAGTACAGGTTACAAGAAAATGACTCCTTTTAGAAAGTGTCAAAAAAAAAAAAAAACTCACAATGCATTGCTGCAATTTGGGGGTCTTTTAAGTGTGTGACCTCTCTGCAAGTTCTGAAGCATCTCATTACATGGAATGTCTGGAAAAGGAGCCTCACCTACAAAAAAAAAAAAAAAAACTAGTTAAGCATGAAATACATAAAATGTAGAATCATAGAAATAATTTTTAAATTATGAGACCTGCCAGGTTATGACATTAATAAGCACTTTATTGTATAAACCGATGTATGTTATTGTGTGTCAGTGATTCCAGCCTTGAAAGTATTCCTGGAAATGTCTTCTGTGAGGTCCAGTAGTATATTGGCTGTAGCTATTTGGATGTTTTCAATCAGTCTCATTAATTTCATGATAAGACCTTGTAGATATTTATACTAACCACAGAATCATTTGAGGGGAAAAAAAATCATAGAATGGTATAGCTTACCCAGAGTTATGATTTCATAGAGCAGAACACCAAAAGACCACCTGGGGTAAAAAAAAAAAAAAAAATAGTCACTGTTTCACTCAAAAACCACACGATAGCTCTCATTCTTACAATTCTCATGAATAAACATAATATGACACTGGGTTTCTATAAACATATATCAAACCAATCTGGTTGTGGGTTTCATTTTTAGGAATAATTAATCTCTCTACTATTTTTAGGAGTCTACTTAAAATAACGGAATTCGTTTTTTAAGTGGCTATGGCAATTACGGTTTTGGGATACTAATGGACTTTTTAACTGACATGTTATCTGTGCCAAGTGAGCATTCCAATGCATTATTCTCCTGAGTTTGTGAATTGAATTTAACATCATCCCACTGCCCAAGGGACTGGAACAGATATCAATGGACAGGTGACAGAAAAACATGTTAAAAAATAAGTGGTATAACAAACGATGGGGCCACCATGAAGAAGCATCAAATGGTAAACCCAATGTTCCTGTGAAATCTGATGCAGGCTTAGAAAAAAATGTTGTCTCCATTTCTCTACTCTGTATAAAAATGTTTGTGTCAGGATGAAAGACGTGATGTGTTTGATACATGCTTAGTTAGGAAAACATTGTTTTATTTTTTTTTACTTTTGTGAAACACACTTCATACCAGTCAGTCCTGCATATTTGACTAAGTCAAAGACTAAGTTGGATTTTATTGTCTAGTTGCCTTAAATATATTGTAGTGCCCAAAAATACAGTGCCATGTTCTAAAGAACAAATGAAAATTTCAGCTCACACATCACTCCTCTTAGTTGCAGGTCTTTTAGCGAGTCTTTCAGGAGCCAGCCATTTCTTAAACCCTTCCCATGTAGGTGTCCCTCTTCTATTGCAGTGGTAGGATCTGCCAAAACCACTTAATTTAGCCGTCATGTCTTTTCCAATTAAAACACTGCGAGCTGCTACATCACCATGGAGGTAGCCTTTTTCATGAATGTAATCCTGTAATAGAGCAGTAACATGCATAAAGATTATTTCATAAACCCAGCAGGTATAATTTACACTAAATATTTGCACAGTATTTATACTGGTTTAACAGTACATGGCAACTTATCATGAAATACAGTTGACAATAATAAGTAAAGTGTACATTTTTCTGCAGTCTTTTAGAGTACTTTTGCTGTTGGAAGCCCAGTTTGTTGGGAACTGAAATCAAAGGCAGCCGAAGCAGCATTATATCCAACGTCATTTGTAATGCAAACGAGATTTGCTTCTATGGACCTTAAAACATATTTTTGTCAAGCAGTAAAGAAATCAAATATTAGAGCAAATCTGACTACAAGACAACACAATACACTTCAGTATGCACCGTATTTCCATTTTAGGTTGGCATCCTTACCAGTCCACATGCCACTTCTTGAGCGATCCGAAAGATTCCTTTCTCCGTCAGGTCACATGGTATCTCTGTAGCCATTTGCATGAAATCCTGAGCAATGGGGAAACATATTTTCCTTTAGTTCTGTGAATTGTAGTGTTTAGTTTGCTGGGATTTCTGATAGTCACTGCATAATGTACATGCAAGGCATATTTTGATTCACACTGTACAGTAACTTTAAACGCTTTGATAAGCATGTTTTAACTAACATTAACTTCGGCTTGGTTCAAGTTTTGTAACTAATACTATCTGAATAGGCTGTGGATTTGCCGAATCATGTATTCAAGACAAGGGGTTAAAAAAATGTACATTTGACTAAAGGGTATATAAATTAGTAAATGCCTTATTAATGTAATTTTACATCAGATAAATATGTAACAACATCATCTCAATAATGATGCACTGTCTTACCCTTCTACACTTCCATAAGAAGCTAAGGAGGTCCTGGTTTTCCATTTCTTCATAGATAATCCATAGTGGAGGGCCAGTGGTACACACCCCCAGGACATCCACTATGTGAGGGTGCTTTCCCAGACTCGCCTCAAACTTGGCTCGGCTGAGGAATTCCTGTGTCTCTACAGGAGTGGCCAGCTCTGAAATGATAGAGGTGTTGTGGATCTTAAAATCCTTACAAGTTTGCTGTTGAGAGAGAGTTTTGCAGTGAGGCATGCCAGGGTTCTAGTAACACTTACTGTTAAGTGCCCGTACGACAACTCTCTTCTTCACTAAAGGATCCGTTTGAGTGACCAGATCTGCCTGCATCAGAGTGACCATTGCTTTAGAGATGACTGATGGCCTCTGCATCAAGGCCTCAGCCGAAGCTGTGAGAGGGAAAGGTTTCATTTCTCCTTGCAGTTTTTCATGGGGGATTTCTAAGGCATCCATCATTTGACTGCGAGACTCTTGAAGAGCAATATCATCTTGGAAATGATGCACATGATGTACATTGTCTAAGAAAGAGAATCATAACAAAAAATGGAATTAGCAGTCCTGTAGATTGACTGAAAATCAGATAATGATTTAGCAATCATACAAGTCAGAAAAAACGTAGTATTAGGATTTTTCTTAAGCCTCCTTGGTATGGTATAGTATCCATTCCTTTATAGGTTATCTGTGACTTTACCTGTCGTTCCATAGGTAGATGTGGTCTTTCTTTGCCTTCCTCTGTTTTTACAATCTGGACAGAACCTGAGCACCAAGATGCATGTGAAAATGATGATGAAACCAGCCACCAGAAGAGTTGGAACGATGATCACTTCTGACTCATACACTCGAACAACTGCGCATAAGTGAAAACAAGATGAGTGTTTGCACCTCCGGCACCGTGTGCATAGCAAACTGCAGTAAAAAGTAAGAAATACTGTAACATTTATGCAAATTTTTCTAGTGAAATTAAATGAAGCAGGAAATTAATTCTGTTCATGTTTATGATTGCACATTTTTGTGGAAGTGGAATGAATGTCTTTTGATACTAAATACACTCAGTAAACAAACAATATCCATTTTTGTCGTCTTATTTTATTGTGTCCAAATAAACCTAGAGTGCTTTCAGATTAAATGGCATATGCCACAACCACATATTTAACAAATGTGTCCATACTGCCAAAAAAAAAACAAGATACACAAAGTGAAATAAGCAACAGGCAGTACCATTGACAGAATATGACAGTAGAGCATAAAATGAAGTGGACACTAATAAGCAAAATGTACATTCATCTACAAGACTGTTATGAGCCCTTGATGCCCTGGACCTAAAGACAAAAGAAGCAGAAGCAGCCTGTATCTCTCTTCTGAGGCTGACAAGGACTTCCTTCATGTGCTGACATCAATACCAGTCAGAAAGTGATTTGGGGATAGCATCCACCTCACATCAAGCCACACTAATGACATCTCATTCCCAGACGTCGGCCATATCTCCAGACTCGACTTTCAGAGGAGGCTAGGTTCTGTCCTTCCTGTAACAACAATCCTGTAAGCCCACATTCCCTCCATCCATACCTAAGGCTAGTTGATGATAACTTGAGTAGACTACAACCTGTTCAGCAGCTACAGGAAAAGTCATATTTATTGATGTTTTCTGCTATTAGCAAAAAATAGCAAACTTCTTAAATTTGTTTTGGCAAAACATACCTTGTCAACTATAATTTTTTTCACAAACTCTATAAATGTGAAAACCAATCAACAAATGTAATAAATACAGTACAGAACCTCATATTGCATATCAATATTATTTAAAAAGATAAGGAACACCACCTGTGTAGTCTTATTCTCTGTGGTGGTAACAGGCTAAACAGGACAGACTTGACTTACATATGGTCAGCAACAGTTATCCCCTCAGACCTTCCTCCAGGGAAATTCTTAGGCCTACTCAGAGATGTAATCTCTTCTGCCTACACCTTCCATATTAGGTACGAGGGACATCCATAGTAGAGGCCTACACCACCTGAAATGGCTCCTTTTAATCCAGGGCTGCAGTGGCTCTACACAAAGTTCCTCCTGCAGTTTTGAACACCTCACCCTGCAGCCTGGCAAAGGAATCTCACTTTGATTCATCAAGTTTGGGGACACCTGACCATCACAACCATATGTGCATGTTGGACATCTCATTCCAAAACTACAGGCAATAATATAGACTTGGCCCCATGTTTTGCATCTATAACTGCCTCCACAGGAAAGCTATCCACAAAATTTTGGAGTGTGTGTGTGGGAATTTTTCACCATTCAGCCAAAAGAACATTTATGAGATTGGGAACTGATGTTCAGTGAGAAGACCTGGCTCACAATCTGCGTTGCAATTCATCCCAAAGGCGTTCAATAGGGTTGAGGTCAGGGCTCAGTGCAGACCACCCAAGTCCCTCCACATTGTGCATTGTGATCTTAGGCTTGTGTGGATCTGGTTGGTGATGGAAACCCATTTCATGAAGCTCCTCATGCACAATTATTGTGCTGATGTTCCTCCCAGAGGCAGTTTGAAATTCTGTTATGAGTGATTCAACAGAGAATAGGCAATTGTTATGTTCTTCAACACTTGGTGGCCTCATTTTATGAGTATGCATGGTCTATCACTTTGTGGCCTAACTGTTAATGCTCTTATATGGTTCCAATTCACAATAATAATAGGCCATAAGTCTGCATCCCTATTACTTGCCCAGAGAGTCTGGACATGTCATTGTTTTTATTGTTTACATCCCTCCTCACGCGGAAATGGAGATAGCGGGTGACATCATCCACTCTGCTGTTGCTAAACTACAAACACAGCACCTTGAAGCGCTTGTGCCAATCTCTGGAGATTTTAACCATGTGACGCTGGACAAAACATTACCTGCCTTCTCCCAGTATATGGATTGTAACACCCGGGGAAATAGGACTATTGAGCTACTGTATGCAAATGTTAAAGATGCATACAGTGCCACCCCGCTGCCTGCGCTTGGGAAAAATAATTCATTTTATTTATATAGCGCCTTTCCCATGCCCAAGGCACAAACAAAAAGCAGATCATAACCTGGTTCTGCTTCAGCCTCTCTACAAACCAAGAGTGAGGGTCCTACCTACAACCACACACTCATTCAGGAAGTGGTCCCCTGAGACAGAGCAGGCTCTGAGAGACTGCTTTGGAACTACGGACTGGGATATCCTGCAGGGGTCACATAGTGAGAACATTGAGGAGGTTGTTGACTGCACTACTGACTACATCAACTTCTGTATGGACATTGTAGTTCCAGTAAGAACTGTACGCTGCTATGCTAACAACAAGCCATGGATTACAAGTGACATCAAGGGCCTTTTGAACCAGAAGAAAAGGGCTTTTAAAGGCGGTGATCAGCATGAGCTCAAGCGTGTGCAGAAGGAACTTCGAGTCCAGCTCAGGGCGGCGAAGGAGGAGTACAGGAGAAAACTAGAGCAAAAGTTGCAGAATAACAGCATGAAGGAAGTGTGGGATGTGATGAAGATCATCACTGGCTGCAGCTTGAAGCGGGATGCCACCATCAACAGAGACAGGGAGAAAGCAAATCTGATGAACTTTTTTAGCAGGTTTGACCACCCTAACCCCCTCTCATCTCAGAGTACTGCACCCTCCACTCATTGTGACGATGCAAGTTCAGCTCTGTGCTCCCCTCGTTGGTCTGGGAGCCCTTGAACCCAACACCGTCGGTAATGTCACCGATGAGCTAGACAGTGAGGCAATAACATTTGAGCAAGGGGATGATGTATAATGTGCAAACAGTGCTTTTATTAAAACAGTCAACGAAAACAAAGTGCAACAATGTTCAAAGTAAATGCAGTGCTTTTGAAATGTTCCATTAAATAAATAATCCAGTAAAGAAACGTGTGGAGGTTAAAATACACAAAAACAAAACAATCCTTTAAAACGAGGTTAAAATGTTCTTTCAGGAAGCAGTCTTTAAAAAAAACAAATAACAAGCCCAGTGCTTCTTTTCGTTAGCGTCTCACCTGCTTCTCACATGCAGGCCCTGCAACAGGCGAGATGCTCTCATTGCAGCTGACCTTCTGCCAACTCCTCCTGCTACTGTTACTGTCAGTCGCCTTTCCGATCCTTGGCTCCGGTCGGCTCCCCCTGACAATGACCTGGGAATTCCTCCAACGGCCAAGGCTCTCACGTGGAGGACACCACATCCCAAGTCCTTACTCCCGCTGCCATCCGCGGAGAATCTTCCGCCTTCCAGTCACTCCCGTCCTTCATTCAAAACTCTGCGGGAGCGACAACAACTACTACGCCCGGGGTGTCGGCCTAACACCCAGGTTGCCTACTCAGCTGCTGCGAGCCTGTTCACGCTCACTCACTCACTCACTCGCACCGGCACACTCTCTCTCTCCCTCCCTTTCTTGAAAGCTTCCTTCCTTCCGTAACCTCCGTCTTTCTTTCTTCGTTGTTCTTTTTTCTCTTAATAATCCTCCTCCTAACCATCTCGGGCTTCTCTATATATGCAGAGAGGACATGGCAGCTGCAGCACATTAGCCCCAGGAACAATCACGGATGTGGGCAGTCTCCCACCTGTGTACTTAGGTGAGAAACGCCCACACCACAGATCGCCCTGAGACGCTACAGCCACCACGCCCCCTCGCTAAGCCACGAGTGCGGTGATTATTCATTTAAAAATGAACTGGCCTTTGCTGGGAGAGCTGTGGACCCATAACACCATACCCATCCTTCTGCCGATACCAGCATAGGAGAGAGTTTCCCCCCACCCACAATTACAGCAGCCCAGGTAAGTAGAGAGCTGAGGAGACTTTGCGCCAGCAAAGCAGCGGGTCCAGATGGAGTATCGCCACGACTGCTGAAGACCTGTGCGTTGGAGCTGGGGAGTCCTCTACAACGCATCTTCAACCTGAGCCTGGAACAGGGGAGAGTCCCAAGGCTTTGGAAAACATCTTGCATCACCCCAGTCCCAAAGGTATCACGTCCTAGTGAGCTGAATGACTTCAAGCCTGTCGCCCTGACGTCACATGTGATGAAGACTATGGAGCGGCTGCTGCTTCACCACCTGAGGCCACAGGTCCGCCATGCCCTCGACCCTCTGCAGTTCGCATACCAGGAGAAGGTGGGAGCGGAGGACGCCATCATCTACATGCTACACCGATCCCTCTCCACTTGGACCGAGGCAGTTATGCTGTAAGAATTATGTTTCTGGACTTCTCTAGTGCCTTCAGCACCACCCAACCTCTACTTCTTAGGGACAAGCTGACAGAGATGGGAGAAGATTCATACCTGGTGGCATGGATCGTGGACTATCTTACAGACAGACCTCAGTATGTGCATCTCAGGAACTGCAGGTCTGACATTGTGGTCAGCAACACAGGAGCGCCGCAGGGGACTGTACTTTCTCTGGTCCTGTTCAGTTTATATACTTCGGACTTCCAATACAACTCGGAGTCCTGCCATGTGCAAAAGTTTGCTGACGACACTGCTATCGTGGGCTGCATCAGGAGTGGGCAGGAGGAGGAGTATAGGAACCTAATCAAGGACTTTGTTAAATGGTGCGACTCAAACCACCTACAACTGAACACCAGCAAAACCAAAGAGCTGGTGGTGGATTTTAGGAGGCCCAGGCCCCTCACGGACCCCGTGATTATCAGAGGTGACTGTGTGCAAACCGTACAGACCTATAAATACCTGGGAGTGCAGCTGGATGATAAACTGAACTGGATTGCCAATACTGATGTTCTGTGCAAGACAGGATAGATTCGACTATACTTCCTTAGGAGGCTGGTGTCTTTCAACATCTGCAAGAAGATGCTACAGATGTTCTATCAAACGGTTGTGGCAAGCACCCTCTTCT
The DNA here is from genome assembly GCF_900747795.2 of Erpetoichthys calabaricus. Taxonomy (NCBI): domain Eukaryota; kingdom Metazoa; phylum Chordata; class Cladistia; order Polypteriformes; family Polypteridae; genus Erpetoichthys; species Erpetoichthys calabaricus. The sequence continues at coordinate 96,643,316 of NC_041402.2, read as the reverse complement.
ACGTGGTGGTGTGCTGGGGAGGCAGCATAAAGAAGAGGGACGCCTCACACCTGGACAAACTGGTGAGGAAGGAAGGCTCTATTGTAGACACGGAGCTGGACAGTTTGACATCCGTGGCAGAGCGACTGGCACTGAGCAGGCTCCTGTCAATCACGGAGAATCCACTGCATCCACTGAACAGTATCATCTCCAGACAGAGGAGCAGCTTCAGCGACAGACTGCTGTCACTGTCCTGCTCCACTGACAGACTGAGGAGATCGTTCCTCCACCACACTATGCGACTCTTCAATTCCACCCGGGTGGGTAAACGTTAACATTATACAATGTTATTGACTGTTATACCTGCATCACACACTCCACCTTGCACTTTGTTTTTATCACTCTTTAATTAATATTGTTTTTTATCAGTATGCTGCTGCTGGAGTATGTGAATTTCCCCTTGGGGATTAATAAAGTATGTATGTATGTATGTATGTATGTATGTATGTATGTATGTATCTATCTATCTATCTATCTATCTATCTATCTATCTATCTATCTATCTATCTATCTATCTATCTATCTATCTATCTATCTATCTATCTATCTATCTATCTATCTATCTATCTATCTATCTATCATAGCAGTTACTGTTGACCAGGGCAAATCTAGCGGAGCAGAAATATCATGTACTCAGTGCCACATTTAAAGTCACTGAGCTCTTCATTACACCGCATTCTAATGCAAATATTTGACAATGGAGATTGCATTGCTATGTACTTCATTTTAGGCACCTGTTAACAATGGGTGCGGCTGGAAATTCAATAATTTGGAGTAATTTAGAGGGAAACACCTGAGCTTACCATAATTTATAGTACAAATTACATATAATTTATTGACGTGTTGATACCCTAATCAAAAGTCGTGAGGACTGAACAGACAATTCTGTGGTTTCCCCGAGGTAAACTGGTTTAATTAGGATTTTACTAACGTTATAGTATTGTTAAGAATGTGCTAAAAGTACTTTGAAAACAATAACTGAAGTGTTAAAAGTTCATTTTCATTTAGTTTTCTTTTTTGTGCTCTCATGTACGAAGTATAGGAAAAGTACTGTAATCGTCTAAAAATTCGATATCGAGATTTTGATGAATCATGACGTTTTATATCTCCTTGACTTTCTCATATACGAAGTATAATAATAATAATACATTTTATTTATATAGTGCCTTTCCCATGCTCAAGGCACTTACAGAATATAAGTTACAGAGTATAGGGAAAGTATTGGAATACTCCAAAAATTCTACTTCGAGATTTTGATGAATCTTGATGTTTTAGACCTCTCCGTGTCCAAAAATACCATTTTTGGAATTATGTCTGTGTGTGTGTGTGTGTATGTATACACAATAATTTGAGTATGCTTTCACTTAGGTCAACCAAATTTTGCATAAAAGTATTAGGTAAAAAATGTAAATTTCTATCAACTTTTGGACTATTTCTGATGGTTGTTGATGGTTCTTTAATGTACATAATATTAAAATATAATCATTGACTTGCAGTTTACTCCTCAAATATCCATCCCCATATCCGAGTATACAAGAAAGTCTAGGGGAGACCACTCCCGATTTTTGATTTCTGTAACAGCAGGTAGTCCTAATCACATAAAATAGAAAAATTTTGCAGAAGACAAGCTTGTAAAGAAGAGAATTTCCAAATGGTTACATCGTATTTTAAGAAAGGTGAAAACTTTAAAAATGGCAAAATGGTAATTTTCTGAATTTTTACCACTGCACAAAAAGCAATACCTTTGTATAAATATGTACTGATTTAATCTGTCAAAATGACTAGGGGTGTTCATCATGACCCTGACAAGCTTTTAAAAGAAGAACAGAATCACCAAGAAGGTCCATGCCATGAGATATCTGAGCCACAACAACGTAACATAAAAAGAGACCTTGGGCGTGTTAAATCCATTTTTCCTGATTAATATCTTTTTTGACCAAATACAATAGAGAATATTGATACGGTAAAATTCTACAAGTTCATGACATCTACTGTATATAGAAACAATCAATTTTCAAAAATAAATCTAAATGATGGCCTTTTTCAGAAAAATGTAAAATTTTAAACGTTTTGGAAAAACATACCTTGTCAACTATATTTTTTTTCACAAAATTCTACAAATGAGAAAAAGCAATGAACAAATGTAATAAATAAAGCAAAGGAAACTAATTTAACTAAATTAAAATAATATACATATTTAATAATAAAAACACTTGGAAGGATGTACTTAAAACAAAAGCATGAAATAACCAGTAATCAAAAGACAATTTAGAAACACACAGCAAAGACCTCAAGAAGATGACATCAAGTGATTCAGCAAAGAGTTTAGGAAAAAGCTGACAATTTGTTTTCGGCATTGTTCCTTTCAGTCTCAACCACTGCAGATTAGCTTTGTGTGCAAGTTGACAGAATGCAGAGGCCTCACTGCAAGATCCCAAACCATTATGATGAAGCAAACAAACATTGAGAAGCACGTAACCATCAGCAGAGTGCAATGATTAACAACAAATGATCCATCAATCCATGTTCTACCACTTTTCCAGGTCCAGGCAGCAGTCTAACAAAGATGCCAGACATGCCTTTTCCCTGCCACTTCCTCCAACATCTCCGGGGGACGATCAAAATATTCCCATGTCAACTGTGGGATATAATCCTTCTAGTGAGTCCTAGGTTTGCCGCAAGCTCTTCCTGGTTGGACATGCTGAACATGGACATGACGAACTGATTCCTGGATGCCAAAACTGATGCCAAAGTTGACTAACAACAAATGAATAATTGAATAAAAATGTAAACAATGCTGCCAACTGTTGACCCTCACAATTATATTGGATGTTTGGAAGATGATGTTTTGAACATGCTTCTGTTTAATTCTTTTTTTTACTTATCTCCAGCATTGATATCTTTATATTCAGCTATATTTATGTGTTTGCTGATATCAAGAATAGTCTGCCATTAATAAAAACACTCCATGTACAATAGATAAATATCTGAATTTTTACCACGTCTTTTGGGATGCTGTATTGTTTTTATACTGGATATTGCCATTTTATTACCATTGCTATTGTGTTGCTATGTTTTCGTAGCCAGAAGTGTGTCATCTGTGATGTTTGTGCAGTGATAGTTTAAAAAGCCACCATCACAAACTTGAAAGCATCTGAGATTCTACACAGACAAAAGAAAAACTCACTTTATCAGTGTATGAATTCTTCAAATAATATTTTCAGTTTTTGTCTCCTGGCTAGTGTTTTTGATTTCTTTGTTAGTGTCAAACTTAGGGCTGTGTCACTTTACCAATTTTCAGTTGTAGCCATCATTTACATTATCTTAGTGAGTCGGAAGTAGTCAGCAGCATGCTACTGTGAATCCAGTCGTGTAATCTGACATAGCCAGCAAGGCCGTGACTCACTCTGATAAAATCAAACAGGTTTGATTTTGTCTTCAGTCTTAGGGGCAGGCTTGTGTGCATGAGAGCTAACAACAGATGAATGGGGTAGAGTGGTGGCTCTGAGGCTAAGGCTCTCTGCTGGTATCCAGAAGGTTTCTGTTTCAAATCCCTGTTACTACTAAAAGAAATCTTACTCTGCTGGGCCCTTGAGCAAGACCCTTATTCTGCACTTGCTCAAGGGGCGCTGTAGAATGGTTGACCCTGCATTTTGACTGCAATAGGTATGCAAAAATTAACAAATTCCTTATAGAGGAAATTGAAGAAGGTGAAATAAAGAACCAAAAAAAATGCTCTTCTGGAAGTTCAATGCATATACTTTAATGAAGCGACAACTAATAAGGAACACAAGTGTTTCAGACTTCATCTACAGAAGAGAAGCTCATCTGTCTGATGTCACATGTTTTACATACCATGACAAAAAGAAAAAAAAAAAGGCAGAGATTGCGGTTGAACTCACCATAGCTCTTCGTACATAGCTATTGGCTATCAGAAAAAGTGGTGAGCAAGACTGCACTGGAAGGTCAGCACTCGGTAAATGTGACATGGGCAGTGACTTTCAATCATTTAAAATGACACGGCCTGGTAACATAATCAGCAATTCCATTTAGCAAGTTTGACATACCTCACGACTAGAAGTTGACTAATGTGATGTCGGCTTTAGATGATAGTAGGACTGGCCCCTTCCACTGATTTATGTCTCTCCAGTGGTCACTAGATATACTGTATATCTGTTGCCTGCCTCTGTATGATGTCACAATTGCTGCTGATATAGTTTATATATAATTGTTTGGGGTTTACTGTGCTCTGAAATGAAAGACTACATTTTAACATGCTGGACGGTAAGATATGTCATGTTTTGAAGAAATATGTTTTCAGAACATTACTGAACTCTCGATCAAAGACCTTTGTAGACCTGGGATTCAAAAAATTCTAATATGGCGTAGTGTGAAATACTTCATACCACCAGGGCATAAAATTTTTCATGCTTCTCCACATTTCAACTGTTTAATTTTGTTTCCTCTTTTTCTTGTTTATTATGTAGTTTTCTTTTTTTTTTTGTTGCTGTTGTTCTAAAGATGAACTGATTATCACTAGACTGCGTTTTTCTAGTAATTACATAATCAAGAGACCCATAATAACTGAAACACAAACTCCAGGGCTATTCAGCTTTGTCAACAGATTGGATTGAGTCTCGGGCTAAGTTCAGCTTGTTTATTTTTTTATAACTCTAATACATGGTGAAATCCCTTTTTAGTCATTGAAGACAACCATTTCTTACAGTTTCACGTGGGGCTGCAATGCTTCCCAGTTCACATACACTTAATTGGTGGGTGCAAATCATCTGGCAAACTAGTACAGGCCTGCATTTTGGTTGTCCTTTTTACAGGACATATAGAAATTGTACATTCTTTTTTTTAAAAAAAAACAAAAAACAGTAATGGAGTAACAGGGAAAGCCGCAGCAGGCCTCACCTTGTGGTCTGTCACATACTGCACTATTACCCCCATACTCTGACCTGTTTGCCTAAAACTCACCAGGATTAGCACATACAGTACTACCATATCAGCTCAGTTCAATCTATAATGGCAGGTTTATTGCTTTTCAATTGCTACATACAGCCAGCCTCTCACTTTATTAAAGGGGCAAGGGTTGAATCCCAAACATTTTGATTACTTTAACTTTAAGATTGCAGGAATAAAACAGGATTCTGTATGAATATACTGCCCACTTATCCTGGAAGGGTGTATATAACAACAATTTCTAGATATATTTAAAAGGCTTAAGACCACTAACACTGTAAATTATAATGGAAGAAGATAAAGTATGTAAGAATATTTTTTAAAAGTCGTTTGTCTTCAGGGGCTGGCAATAGGTTGGTGGCAATGAATAATGGGGACACTGAGTCTCTAATGCGTTACAACACCTGCCAAAATGATTTGCTGTGGGACTCTGAGATCAGTCTGGGGGAAGTGATGGACCAGTGATTTTTATTGTGATCAAGTTCTGCATTATCATGACATAGGCAATAATACAGAAAGGAGGTGGTCATGGGGGTGTAGTGGGCTCTTTGCTGATGTCTCACAAATTTCAACCCAGAGACTCTGCAGAGTTCATATGTTCTGCCTTGCCTGTATAGTTTTCTCGTGATTTCTGCCCATATCCCAAAAACGTATAGCATAACTGATTAATGGTTGTATACTGGTGTGAATGTACAGCATACCCTGTGTTATTTATATTAATTTATTTATTGTGTGTGGTTTTTTTTTGTCTATGTTCACTGTCTGCGGGGGCACATGCAAGCAAGCATTTCATTGTACATGGTACTTGTACACATGACAATAAAGAATTGAATTAAGCGATAGATAGATAGATAGATAGATAGATAGATAGATAGATAGATAGATAGATAGATAGATAGATAGATAGATAGATAGATAGATAGATAGATAGATAGATAGATAGATAGATAGATAGATAGATAGATAGATAGATAGATAGATAGATAGATAGATAGATAGATAGATAGATAGATAGATAGATAGATAGATAGATAGATAGATAGATAGATAGATAGATAGATAGATAGATAGATAGATAGATAGATAGATAGATAGATAGATAGATAGATAGATAGATAGATACATACATACATACATACATACATACATACATACATACATACATACATACATACATACATACATACATACATACATACATACATACATACATACATACATACATACATACATACATACATACATACATACATACATACATACATACATACATACATACATACATACATACATCCATCCATCCATCCATCCATCCATCCATCCATCCATCCATCCATCCATCCATCCATCCATCCATCCATCCATCCATCCATCCATCCATCCATCCCTGAAATTCACATATTCAAATATTAACAAAATGTCTGAGTTTCATCCTGTCTACTATTGTCTGTTTTTTTGTTTGTGACCATACCAGCAATCTGCACTGTAGTAAGTGACTGCAGAAGCTGTATGGATGAATGAATTAATAATAGAAAGAAGGTGTGGGCATAGCATGAGGTTATAATGCAGACATGTGAACAGAATACACTGAAGCTGTTCACACTGATCACGTCTCCGGCTGTTGCGCCAGTCTAATGCACTATATGACTTAACCACAAACCTAGCGTCAGTCTAAGACAAAATGGATTTCCGATCATGTTTCACAAAAGTTATGTATTATGTTTTTTTTAATATTTCCCTAAGTTGGCCAACAGATGTACTATTATTCTAATGTGTTAAAGCAAATGTTTGCAGGAACACCCAAAAATGAAAGGAAACATTTTGTTCTTCAGCTCATATTCATGATGCCATCTCCAAAGAGTTCTGCTTCAGAAATCAGCTAAAACTTGAGCTTTGATTTAATTAGATAGATAGATAGATAGATAGATAGATAGATAGATAGATAGATAGATAGATAGATAGATAGATAGATAGATAGATAGATAGATAGATAGATACTGTATTAATCCCAAGGGGAAATTCACAGTATTTATGAAATTATTAATTAAATTAAACAGTATGAAATGAATAATGCATTCAAACATGAATGAAGTCTAATGCGACACGTTTTGAGAATATGCCATAAAGTTGATACTGAGATTTTTGCAAATCGATCAGATTAATAGGCTAATCTCAATTGACTCAGTATGAATAAATGAGATGGACTGGTATCCCATTTAGGGCTGGTGCCTGTCTTACGTCTAATACTTAATGACACCAAACTGGATAAGCAGGTTAGAAAATGGCCAGCACATTCTGAAATGAAATATAATGGGACTGAGAACAAAAGACTTTGTGAAAATACGAGTTGCGCTGTTCATTTTAAATGCAGGTGTGGCACAAATAAAAGTAGGTGGTTAAAAGTTGAAACTGTTCCTTTATCTTGGCATATATCAGTTTACTGCACCAAAAAAGCAGACATTCAGAAATAAACACAAACCCTGTTCAGTAATTAAAAACTAATTTTGCATCTCCTGTCAGTCCTTCTACTTGACATGACGCATTTTACCAGTCATGGATGCCAAAGGCTCATGCTGTAAGCTTACACCTTCTGTTTTGTTAAATAAAATTTGAAGTGGTTCCTGTTCATCTCTTTTGCATATAAAACACACCAAAATGTTAGGAAGTAGATGTGTGAGATTGCCAGTCACCATAACAAAATTAAAGAGCATCAGTAGTGTAGTGGTTAGTAGTGCAAGTTTGAAGCAGCGGTTTTGAATCCCATGCCCTGTTACTATCATTGTGCAGTCTGCATGTTGTCTTTGTGTCTGCAGGGCTTTTTCTCTGGGGACTTTGGTTTTCCTCCTACTGTATATCCCAAAGACTTAGAACTCTGAACGCAGACATGAGTGGGCTGTGTGCTTGAGAGAGCCTTGCTATAAATAGCTGCCTCATCCAGGATGGTTCCTGCTCTGTGCCCAGTGCTGTGGGGATAGGTCTCAATCTGGATTTAAGCAGGCAATGTTTAATGTGATAAATATGTGCTAGAAAAAAAAACTGCTAAGGTTTAAAAGAAAACTTTGCAGTGTAACTTTTTAGTCAATATATAAAAAGAACTTGTCTGCTTGCTCTGTTCACTGTATAATGAGTCAAAAACACGTAAAAGAGAAATTTGAGGTCATTTCAGTTGACTCATTAACCACAAGCATGGGGCTGCAAAGCAAATTGAAACATTTTACCAAAGTGCACAGCCATGAGGGATTGATAGAAGGTTCGAGAACATAGGTTATGCTGAGTCAGGGTTTGTCCAGAGGCATATGACCAAAGCACAGGAAGAGAGTTGGCCCTTAAGCAATGTAGCAATATTGATTCAAGGCTGACTTCAATATGGGGGCACGCCAGTAGCTGGTCATCCCTCCCCTTCCATCAATATCTATCCAGATACCACTGGATTAAGGGCTTATCAGCTCAGATGTGCAATGCAAGAACAAAAAAGAGTCACTTGATATCTAAACACGCTAGGGACTAGAAGAGCTGCTATACATCCAGGTTGTAGTGTTATGGGTATATCCATTTATTTGACTTCTGCTTCTGGCACACATTAAGAATCTTAGTTTAGAAAATACTGAGTGAATAAAAGAATTCATTTTTCTCAGTTTGCTTCTCTGCTATGCCTTAAGTTCATTTATCTACTTCTACTAATATAATAAAGCACTAATGCTTGATTGTGTGTGTGTCAGTCCCCTGAGCTATCTGATTGGCCACTTTGTCAAAGGAGTTAAAATGGAGCATTACATTAACAATAACACAATGACATACTGTACAGAGCAATGCTGGGAGTCTAAATACCAATGCCACATAATCTGAGATGACTTCAAAGACAAAAACTGTTTGGAAGAATACAAATAATGTTTCATGGTTGATATCTGGGCAAGATAATTTGACACACCAGATGATACTGAGGAAAGACATTGGACAAATACTGACAGCTGCTTTCAAAGACAGGAAGTACTGTATTCACAAGAATACAAATTATGTTTTTATAGCAGGTACTAGGGGCTCATCTACCATTGGTAGTAGTCAAAAAGTGGATAGGAAGCAAGCAAGAAGAATCAAAATTGAAGTGTCTGAGAAGCAGCCTTTATAGGAATGTGATCAAGTGAGGAACTGCTGGGCAAGAGAGTTTCAGACACATGAGTAAAGAAAAGTGTAGGAGGAACTCTGAAAGATGTCTACAAAGATGGGAAGGATTCACAAGAATATGAATGATGTTTTTACAGCAGGTAATGGAGACCTATCCATCACTGGTGGTAGTCAAAAAGCAAGCAGGAGACCAACAAGGCTGGAATGACTGAATCTGAAAAGCAGGCTTTACGCGAATGTGAGTGAGAAAGGAAGCGCCTGGCAAAAGTGGTTGAGACACACAAGGACACAGAGGAAAGCCGTAGGAGGAACACTGAGGGTAAACTTATAGCAAGAGATATCTATATCAAATATTTTAAAATTTACTTTATTACCTGTCTTCAACAGGTAACAAATGTAGTTTTTTAATAAACTCCATGGGAACTGGATAGGAGAAGGGAAGAAGAAGCATTCTAACAATAAATGCAGCTAGTCCTAGTTCATCTTGATGGTAACCACAAATGGAGTTGTAAACTGCAGCTGCAACTGTGCAACAGAGCAAGCATCAAAGTTTTGGGATAGTCAGGTCTAATAGGAAAGTCCTACAGTGAGGACAGGGTCTCCACCAGACTCTTCCATCTTGAATAGATGAATGAATGGACATTCTTACACTGGCAAAGTCTAATAAACTATTTCATGTGCTATTCAAGAGTGCCCAAGTCACACACAATAGAACTGTGATAACCGGTACAAAATCTCCATAATGGCTCAATACAGCACTACCTTTGACAATGATGACCTGCTATGGAGACACATCAAAATCAAATATGGATATACTGACATCTTTGACATTATAAACTCCCTAAACAGTCTTCAGATACAGTGAATGTCATTTCGAGACAAATATATAATTTTGCACTCCTCCATGTAGTTTTATTTACAGTTGACACGCACACAGGTTAAGGGATTTGCTCAACCTTTCACAGCAAGTCAAAGGTGCAGAATAAACAAACCAGCCCAGTAATGTAACGCCCATTGCAATTAAGAAGTGAGTAAATGTGGAGCTCCGGTGGAGGCCCAGCACAATTTGAATCTCAGCTGCCCGATTATTCACATTACAAATTCTGTGACTAAACACACCCTGCTTACTTAGTATCTTTCAAAACAAGCTAAGCAGAAGATCCGGGATAAGGCAGTTCGCATTCTTTTCAAATTATTCTCATACTTTATTGTTATTTTCAGTGTGCATAATCATTTCCTGCATCAGTACAAAAGATATCATGTTTTCCCTATTTCTGAACCTTGTGACTTGCTGTAATTGATCACTTAATGAATGACATTCTCGAATAGCCCTACGAGAGAAGGAAGAGTCTGTGCAACACCTTTGTCTCAAAGAGAACTGAAATATAGCTGCTTGACAGTTCATCATTTGGCAAATTTCCAGTAAAGCCAGTATTAGACCTAAGCCTGAATTTTTTTTATTATGTCTGCACTAGGGGGGCCACAGGAAAGAATAACAGAATAGGCTTGTGAGTACAGAAAAACAAGAGTCATAACTAGGAGCTCAGATATCTAAAGAACAAGATCTGAATGTTCAAATAAAAGTCATATACAGTGCATCCGGAAAGTATTCACAGCGCATCACTTTTTCCACATTTTGTTATGTTACAGCCTTATTCCAAAATGGATTAAATTCATTTTTTTCCTCAGAATTCTACACACAACACCCCATAATGACAACGTGAAAAAAAGTTTACTTGAGATTTTTGCAAATTTATTAAGAATAAAAAAATTGAGAAAGCACATGTACATAAGTATTCACAGCCTTTGCCATGAAGCTCAAAATTGATCTCAGGTGCATCCTGTTTCCCTTGATCATCCTTGAGATGTTTCTGCAGCTTAATTAATAATAATAATTCATTACATTTATATAGCGCTTTTCTCGGAGTCCACCTGTGGTAAATTCAGTTAACTGGACATGATTTGGAAAGGCACACACCTGTCTATATAAGGTCCCACAGTTGACAGTTCATGTCAGAGCACAAACCAAGCATGAAGTCAAAGGCATTGCCTGTAGACCAACGAGACAGGATTGTCTCGAGGCACAAATCTGGGGAAGGTTACAGAAAAAATTTCTGCTGCTCTGAAGGTCCCAATGAGCACAGTGGCCTCCATCATACGTAAGTGGAAGAAGTTCAAAACCACCAGGACTCTTCCTAGAGCTGGCCGGCCATCTAAACTGAGCGATCGGGGGAGAAGGGCCTTAGTCAGGGAGGTGACCAAGAACCCGATGGTCACTCTGTCAGAGCTCCAGAGGTCATCTGTGGAGAGAGGAGAACCTTCCAGAAGGACAACCATCTCTGCAGCAATCCACCAATCAGGTCTGTATGGTAGAGTGGCCAGACGGAAGCCACTCCTTAGTAAAAGGCACATGGCAGCCCGCCTGGAGTTTGCTAAAAGGCACTTGAAGGAGACTCACACCATGAGAAAGAAAATTCTCTGGTCTGATGAGACAAAGATTGAACTCTTTGGTGTGAATGCCAGGCGTCACATTTGGAGGAAACCAGGCAGCACTCATCACCAGGCCAATACCATCCCTACAGTGAAGCATGGCGGTAGCAGCATCATGCTGTGGGGATGTTTTTCAGTGGCAGGAACTGGGAGACTAGTCAGGATAAAGGGAAATATGACTGCAGCAATGTACAGAGACATCCTGGATGAAAACCTGCTCCAGAACACTCTTGACCTCAGACTGGGGCAACGGTTCATCTTTCAGCAGGACAACGACCCTAAGCACACAGCCAAGATATCAAAGGAGTGGCTTCAGGACAACTCTGTGAATGTTCTTGAGTGGCCCAGCCAGAGCCCAGACTTGAACCCGATTCAACATCTCTAGAGAGATCTTATAATGGCTGTGCACCGATGCTTCCCATCCAACCTGATGAAGCTTGAGAGGTGCTGCAAAGAGGAATGGGCGAAACTGGCCAAGGATAGGTGTGCCAAGCTTGTGGCATCATATTCAAAAAGACTTGAGGCTGTAATTGCTGCCAAAGGTGCATCAACAAAGTATTGAGCAAAGGCTGTGAATACTTATGTACATGTGATTTCTCAGTTTTTTTATTTTTAATAAATCTGCAAAAATCTCAAGTAAACTTTTTTCTCGTTGTCATCATGGGGTGTTGTGTGTAGAATTCCGAGGAAAAAATTGAATTTAATCCATTTTGGAATAAGGCTGTAACATAAAATGCGGAAAAAGTGATGCGCTGTGAATACTTTCCAGATGCACTGTATCAAAGCACAAGAGGGTCAAAAACCAGTGAAAACCAAGAAATGGCACCAAATCAAAAAGACGTAAATCTTAGTCAGGAAACAAAGTACAGTCAAACGCTGAATTATGGCTCCAGTTGGGACTGGCCATTTAGCGGTATGTTGGTCACAAACTATGGCTCTGTGGGCCTGTTGTGAGTCACTGGTATACATTCTTTTACTACCAGTACAGAGTAGATCAAACCGATCTACAAGTCCCCATTGGCACATGCCGGGTCCATTAAGGGAAGGTGGTGTGTACTAACTGACTAAGAATTGGCCAAGTGGAGCAGTGCCTATTAAAACAAACCCTATAGGGCCCTCTAAGAGTCAGAAAACATATGAGAACCTGGGAATTATTATTATTATTATTATTAACAACAACAAAAGACTTATTACTGTTTACAAGGAGTTTCTATCTTCTTGGTGGAATAAAAAAAATGCAAACTATCTCCATAGATCAGAAACAAAAAGTGAAGGATTTCTGTGGCCTATAGCAGCTGGTTTTGGCAATATTTAAAACATTGTTGCTCTATTGTTTTTCTATGCTCCTCTGCTGTAGGTATGAATGACTTAAACTTGGTCAGCCATAAATCAGTGCATGACTGTAATTCATATCTAGGAATCTAGTGGAAGCACTCATTTACCCTAAATTTTAATTCTTTTGACAAATTCCAAACATGGACACTGAAACCTCTGTACCAGGAGTTTAAATATCCATTATGCCGGTGACATAATTGGTGCGACTTCCAAGGACTCATCTCAGCAACTAAACCGTGTGTCATGACTACAATGGCGCAAAAATGTAATGCCCACAAGAGAAACAAAGTGACATTGTGGGAGAATGTGATTTAAATTCACAATAATGTTAAAAATGCTTCAGATCAAAAAATAAATGAAACCACTAAATCCCTTCATCTCCAAATCTAATATTTTTAGAGGACAGGGAAAAGGCTATAAAATTGCGATCAAAGTCCAGATTGTGACACAAAGCCATATCATTATATGTATTATTTCTTTTATTGTCTGCTTCCTTCGGCGCAGTGGTAGTGCTGCTGCTTTGCAGTAAGGAGACTGTGGAAGATTGTGGGTTCGCTTCCCGGTTCCTCCCTGTGTGGATAGCGCTTTGAGTACTGAGAAAAGCGCTATATAAATGTAATGAATTATTATTTTTACAGTTAGATCACTGAATCAATTTCCAAAAACCCAATAAAGTCTGAAGTTGCCCACAGTCACACTGTCAAGAGATGTTTCACATTAACACCCTTAAATTTGTGAGTCTTCAACCTACAGAAGTAATCCACCCACAGATTGAGTTCTCGGACCTCCTATAACTTAATTCACCTGCAATTATCTGCATCACAGATTAATGGTACCTTCAGCAATTAAACTGAAAGCTGTACTTCTGCCTCTCAATTCTTTAAATCCTGGTTTGCAGCAAACCCAAATCTGTTTTTATTATTGACTAGCTGTCCCCCGCGGCTCCGCCCATGTAGTAGTGAAACAGGACAAACTTTAAAAATCAATAAAAAAAAAAAAAAATAAATACATAATTCTGGCCAAGCGGAAGGTAGGTACGCACCAATGTCAAATATTGGCACTGTATCTGATCGTGTTCAACTCTGACTGGAGAGCATCCCCCGCGTGGGGAGAAATGCATGTGGCTGTGATATCTCTGCCAATCTGCAGCTATCCTCTAAAATACACATAGCTCTGATCTCTCTCTCAAAAATGCCAAACGTTACTCCTTAACAATCTGTAGATGATAATGTCTGCTGAACAAAGAGGTATTGCTAGCTAAGTGGAGGCAAGTTATGGTCCAACATATGGCGAAAGGTAGACCGAGTTGAACGGAGGCTGGCGCATAAGTTAGGAGGGCCCCACCCGCTTCTTCCTCCACTCTGCCTGCAGCCTCTCTCTCGGATTCGAACAAATAAATCGCTACTGCAAACGAACTATGATACTTAGCATGATGACAGAAGTCACAAAATCAACCGGAACGTTCAAGCAAATTATAAAAAAAAAAAAAAAAAACAGACCTAAATCCATTAAGTAGTTCTCTCATAAAAAGCAGACAGGCATACAGACAGACGTTTAATTTTTATATTATATATATATATTAGATGTCCCCTGTGGCTGCGCCCATGTAGTAGTGAAACAGGACAAACTTATCAATACACATTGGCACTGTATCTGATCATGTTCAGGTCTGATGGGAGAGCATCCCCCACATGGGGAGAAAAGTACATGGCCGTGATATCTCTGGCAATCAGTAGCTTCACTATAAAACACATGTAGCTCTGATCTCTCTCTCTCTCTCTCTCAAAAACATTAAACGCTACTCCTTAACAATCTCTAGATGAAAATGTCAGTTGAACAAACAGGTATTGCTAGCTAAGCGGAGGCGAGGTACGCTCCAACATGTGGCGAGAGGTAGACCGACTTGAATGGAGGCTGGCGCGTGAGTGAGGAGGGCACTGCCCCCCTCTCCTTGGCCTGCACCATCTCTCTCGGATTCACGCAAATAAATCAGTACTGCAAGCAAACTATGATACGCGATGAGAGAAATCGCAAAATCAACTGGAAAGTTCAAGCAAATTATTGAAAAAAACCCGATCTAAATCCATTAAGTAGTTTTCTCATGAAAAGCAGACAGACATTAGATAGATAGATAGATAGATAGATAGATAGATAGATAGATAGATAGATAGATAGATAGATAGATAGATAGATAGATAGATAGATAGATAGATAGATAGATAGATAGATAGATAGATAGATAGATAGATAGATAGATAGATAGATAGATAGATAGATAGATAGATAGATAGATAGATAGATAGATAGATAGATAGATATTCGTTTTTTCACTTTGCTTGTGCAGTCTGATCATGATCACTTTTCTATCCTCCTGTTTGTTGGTGGCAGAATTGGCACTCCAGCTACCATAAAAAAGCCTCACACTGTTCCATTCCATCTGAACTAGTGTGGTGCGGAGGTGTCACCTGTTGCATGGCTGCACTCGTATCCTAATCTTGGATCCTGAACTGGTTTGTCATGTGGTGGATGAGGCAATGTGCAATAATTTAGCAGCAACAGGTTGCCATTACAGAATGTCAGTCAGTCATTATCCAACCCGCTATATCCTAACACAGGGTCACGGGGGTCTGCTGGAGCCAATCCCAGCCAGCACAGGGAGCAAGGCAGGAACAAATCCTGGGCAGGGTGCCAGCCCACCGCATCATTACAGAATGTAAATGGTGAAAACATTAGGCGGGTAAATTATTGACTAACAAGAAACCTTGTGTGCAAGCCAGAATATAACACCACTGGGTTTAGAGGCCATTTGTTTGGATCCAATCTTTATTAAGGGGTAACTTAAATCAAATTCTTTTGTTTAAGCGAGGGCTGATACTCTCATAAAAAGCCTCAATCTGAAAAACAGAGTGGACAACTGTACTAGATAGACAGCAGCATGAGATTAAGGTGAAACCCAGAGACTAAGAACAGAGTTTTTATCTTCATATTTGATCATTCCAAATAAAACCCTTTCTCAGGATTTGGAAACCAGGAGAAAAGAATCGGGGTCCATGTCCTCTTGAGTTTCAGTAGTATCTCATGGTGGAGAATTTGGGAAAAAAGCAACCAAATTCAACACCAAGAACAACGGCCATTTCTATGTAAAGATGCTCATCTCATACAGTACATGTCTAGCATGACAACAGTGTACCTTATTAAAAGAACATTTAAAAATAACTTATTTAGAATGCAAAGTTGCTTTGATCTTCTTCTTCTATCCCTTAGTTAGGTGTTGGCTGCCTCAATGAGTCTCCCCAAGCATTGCCTGCCCTCCACATCCTCCCTCCTTCTTCATATACCTCCTTACCCAATCATCCGACCTAAGCCTCTAGCTCCCCTTGACCTTCTGACTGTGTCAGGTTTTCTCAGTAATTTTACAAGCATCTCCTGTTCGTTTCTCCTTACCACATGTCCATACCACATCAGTTTTGTTTCTGTAATGTTCTCATTGATCTTTATCACTGCAGGTCTTCCTCTAATCTCTTCATTTCTCAGTCTCTCCTTCAGTGAGACCCATAAAACAGCCTACTTCTACATTTCATATTAACCTTTCACATTTATCTTTTTTTATTGCTCATGATTCGGCACCCTACATTAACTTTGGCCTTATTGACAGTAAATATATCTTTCATGTTACTTTGCTTGGCATCCTTTAAGAACATGCCATCCTGACTGCCCTCATCATTTCCTCAACGCAGTCTTTATTCTCTCTGCTAATTCCACTTCACTGCTCCCTCTTGGGTTATAACTAAACCAAAATAATTAAACTTGTTGACCTTATTCAGATTGAAGCTCACTCTACTTTTCTTGTACCTCTAATCCTTCTGGATTCCAATTTTCCAAAATTAACCTTCAAGCCTCCTTGTTCCAAAGCCCCTCAGTCACTCAATTGCCCCTCTCCTCTGTAATTCTTCCTCTGACTCTACCATGTCCACATGGTCATTAGCATATAATGATTCCCAGAATCCACCATGATACCCTCTCTCTCACCATATCCATTATAAGCACAAAGACTAAAGGGCTAAAAACGTGAACCCTGATAGAGATTTACATACACATGAAATATTTACGTATCTTCACATGTAGCTCCCTCCGCTGTTACCATTTCCTCAAATAAATTTCAATGATCTTAACTTAACGGCAGCTTGACAGAAACAAACAAGCATATAAAACCCAAGATTGTTTCGTTTTAACTGAATTTGAATTAATTTTCATCTATCTTCTCTATTAGTGTCGAAATAGAAGCTGTCATTAACACTGATGCGTAGAGCAGTACAATACATATTTAGTCACTACTTTCAGTGATTTTCTGCTTTAATTCATATGGGTCACTGAATGTAACTGCCTAACACAGGTAAAGCACTAGATCAGCACCACCTTCTTGTGCCATCATTATCACTTTTGCAACACCATGAGGTCCTAGATCTTTATTAAAAAAAACGTCAGGATGTTTAAGGATAAGGTCAACATCCTGTACATTACCTGGGGCTCAAATCTTAGTTTAAATAACCAAAATACCAATACCTTAAAGTACAGTAATACTGATTCACTGACATTTTATTAAGTTTGAATTTTTTTTCTGCAGGGTAAAAATAAAATATTATGCAATTTTGCAGATTACCTATTAGGTGACATTTACACTGCACATTCCAATGTTCATGTAAAATTGAGCCACAAACGTTACAACCAAAAAACCTGTCTAGACAGAAGTTCTACCACACTTACAAACTTTTCTCTTCTTTAGACACCAGAACATAGCCTCCCTGGGGATTGTATCATTGGCCTTTTTCAGATGTGTAAATACAAAATAGAGCGTTTGATTTCATTATAGCACAAAAGCTGCTTTGATGGTGGAATTTATTTAATTTTTGAAATTCTAGAGGGGTGCTTATTTCATTTTATTAGAGGTGCAGCACAAAGATAGTTCTTTGTCACTAAATATAACATTTTTATTATTGTTTTAATATGTTTATCCATTCATATATTCATGTTAAATTTTCCCTTGGGACAAATATAGCACTATCTATCATATAATGCCTTTCATATATACTTATTCATCTGTCTGTGTCCTTTATATGGCATATTTCAGATCTCAGCTCTTTATCATATAGTGCCTTTAGTATCTATCTAGTTACCGGTATGTCTGTCTAACCTACCTACCTTTCTTTCTATTTTACAATGCCTTTCATATCTATTTATCTGTGTTCTTTATACAAAGGTTTTCATAACCTATCTATTCTTTTCTTGTGCTCCTATGAGCTTATTTTTGTGTCACGGAGCATTTTTGTTAAATGCTTTTTTATTTATAAAGATTCTTTTTTGCTGTCTGTTACAAGAGGAGATTGTCAGTATTTCCCCCTCTAGTAAGCATTTTTGGGATATTTATGATTAGCATCTCTTTAGTTTATAACAGTGAACATATAAACCCCGTACAGACAGTGTCCAGGCTGAGACCCGAACTCTGGGATCTGAAGTCCACTGCTCTAAATTTTAGCTGTACTGTCTGCTCATTCTCTCTCATTTTCCTTTCATAAAACTACAGACCCTCCATCAGCCCTCAGGCCTTGACACTTTGAGACACAGGGTGATGAAAATAAACTGTGTGTCTTTCATTAGCTACATTAAAACTTCAGGTAAAACAGTTAGAAAAATACAGACAGATAAGAGAGCATGAGAAACTGAAGAAAGAGGTGGCAAATATTAAATATGTACCTTTGATGTATTAAATATATACAGTATATTTGCCCTGAAGCTGAAATTGTTTTTCGAATAAATTTGTGACCAAATGTTCACTTTTACAGCAAGAAACTGGACGGCCACTATAAATGCAATGGACCGTAATCCCCCACCCCACGCATTATCACACCGTCTACCCAATCAGTGCCACCGAATCTCATCACATGATTACACAGTCCGTCAGAACAGCACTGGAAAAAACTAATGAGATCTGAATTTTAGGGGGCCAAGATAATTGACAGTTTTTCACAAAATAATTTATATCTACAGTCATAATGAAAAGGTAGGAACAACTATTTGAAACTCTTGACTTTTTCAATATATTCAAACCGGCAAACAGTAGATCTTTATGCAAACTACAGATAAAGATGCCTACAGATAAAGGTGATACACATGAATTAAAAACACAAGGAAATTTTGCTTTTTTAATCATTCTTTCAACAAAAATATCAATAGATGTTATTGTTTATTATGGAAAAGTAAGTACATCCTTGTCCTCAAAAGCTAGTAATGTCCCCTATAGCTGAAATTATTTCTTGTGGGTGTTTTGACAACCTACACCCCCCGCCCCCCTGCAAAATTCCTTCAATTGCAAGATGTTTAGGTTTTCTTGCATGTACTTTCTGTTTCAACCATACCCCCACACACTTTTAAGTGAGATTCAAATCAGGGCTTTGACACCCAATTCTTCTTTATAAGCCATATTTTTCATGGATTTGCTAGTGTGCTTTGGAAAACTATTGTGTTAAAAGGTCCATTTCCTGTTCAACTTTCGGACAGATGGCCTCACATTCTCCTCAGACACAATTTGATATGATGCAGTATCCATAGTAGTGTCCAGTCCCTGAGGCAGCAAAGCAACCCTAAACCGTAACACTTCCACCGCCATGCTTCACAGCTGGTGTGAGGTTCTTCTGAAATGCCATCTTCGGTTTGTACCAAACATGTCTACGGTTACTATAGACAAAACTCAATCTCTGATTGATGTGTCCAAAGCACATTGTTCCAAACGGCTTCATCTTTCCCTAGGGGTTCGATGGCAAACTGTTGTCTTGCTCTAATATTCTTTTTTGGGCAGCAAAAGCTTTTTACTGGTGCATCTCGCATGCAGGATTAATCTGTGAAATCTTTTTTCCGATCATAGATGTATGCATGTTGACATCAAGTTCTGAAAGAGTTACCGGCAGACACCATAATGAAATTTTGTGGTTCTTGTGACTTCTTTTAGTATCAAATGGCCAGATTTTGGGCTTCCTGGACAAATTAGCAGTTGTTTGAAGTCTGTGCCACTTGCAGATTATTTTCCATACAGTGGAATGATTGCTTTCAAATAACTTGGTGATCTTTTTAAATTCCTTGCCAGACTCACTGGCATCCACAACCTTCTTTCTGAGAGCCTTAGAGATCTTAATTAATCTTGGCATGATGGCCCCACAAATGCCAACAGGATAAAAAAAAAAACACCAGATCCTAGATATCTGTGGTTAAATAGGTCAAGTTCCACTTGGTTTCTCCCTAAGAAAGGCTCTAATCAATCTGGAACATGTGATTCTAATTTTATGGATTTAAAGTGGAGAGAAACATAGGGGTGTACTTACTTTCTCCATGTGATAAATCTGCATGTTTGTGTATTTAGGTTATGATAATGAATACACCGTGTCCATTTTATGTGTCATTTGTTCAAGTATATCAACTTATCTGTAAGCACTATTTGCATGAAAATGCTTGCCTGTTCAAATATTTTGAAAAAGACAACAACTTCCATTGGGTGTACTTACTTTATCACGTGACTGTATTTAGACACACGTACATTTTTATTTAACAGTTACAGCAGTAAAAATGTTATCAATTAAATTAATTTTTACTTACTACAGAGCGTGTCTCCTGTGGGGCAAACAGAACTTGTGGTGTTAGGAGTTGCCGTGACATTACTTGATCTTTCTGCATTAAACAAACAAAACATAACAATTAGAACAAGCTCTCCTTGTGTGACTTCAGCCACCTCCATGCCACATCTGATACAGCCACAGCTCCTATTTCTCCCCATCTGTCAGTCCACCACTTTATGGATCCGTGCTATCAGCATCTTGTTTGCTTAACTGACCACTCCAGCTGCTTCATATTTGTGCTTGTCAGGCACATTTCCTTTAAGAAATAGAGTCCACTTTTTATATTGCTCGCATTAACATACCTCCCAATGCCATCTTTTACTTATCACCATTTTCAGTCATTATTAATATCACAAAGTAGCTTATACTGTAAACAGAATCAACGCTGGCCCAGTCCTTGCTCGCATCTCATGGTGTCCAGACCCGTCCCCTGAATCCTTCCATTTACAACAGCCCCAGTAATCTGAAATTACCTAGCCACCCCCAGCTCAGCAGGCACTTCAAATCCACCCAGTAAGTCATATTTCTGTTTAAGGAAGGCATTGTTGTTTAGTTTTGTGCCACCACTAAAGTGCAGTGTGGCAATTCAGTCAGGGACTCTTGGAACAGGAAACCCTTAAAAAAAAAAATCTGTCCGAAATAAAAATTTAAAAATACCCATTCATAAGACAAACCAGTTTTTAAAGAGGAAACCTATTCTAAAAAATTACATATCACATTTTAGAAAGAAAGCTGACACCCAGATGCTGGGTGCACAGGAACAACTAATGCGTACCTTGAAGCTGCTGCTCTGCAAAGCTACAAGCAAAACCACAGAGACAACAAGTCCACCAGAGAACTCGCTCCATTTCAGACAGGGTCCTCAAAACATCTTCAAGTTTTCTTTTCTCCCGTTCCCAGTCTGTTATTCCTTGTCTTAGACATGCGTTTCAACTCCTTCCCTGCTTGCTGTCACAGTTGCTGTCCCAGCCGTCTCATCCCCTTAAACACCTGTCACTCCCTCGCGGCTGGAAAAACTGGCTTCACAGGTGCTTTCTTTGTCTTTGAGTTGAGTCTCCGCCTCACCTTGCCCTGCCCTGCCCCTTTACTCTTGCAGTTGCGTTTCCTCCTTCAGCTCCTGCGCCCTCACTCTTGACTCACTCGCCTATCCTCTCTCTCTCTCTCCCCTGCCCTTTGCCCATGCCCGACCCCTGGGAGATTTCACATTTTGTCTATCTGATTGGACTTTGCTTGCCATGCAGGCGCATCTATCTACCTGTATGTGTGTGTTTATGTATGTAAATGGTATGAGGTTTTCAATTTTACTGTCACCATAATACAGTTGGTATTAAATGCAACCGTGCTGAACCTCAGCACAGTGAGCAACACAATTAAAGGATAAGCTGAACAGAGTCCACCTGCCTGGAGGGCTAGGATTCACCCAGAGAGATACTTAAGCATTTTCATCACACCACCAATGTCTTTTACCTGGAAAATGTATTCAGTAAACATACTTAACGACACTATTCTCAATGTGCACAACAAGTGACATTTCCTGAAGTTCTCAAACTCAGTTCCTCCATTGTTAGGACCAACTCCAGCATAAAATGCTGTAATCAGACAACTTCACATGAACACGTTTTTATTCTCAGTTTATTGAGACACAAAAGCATGTACGTGTGAGATTTATTTTCTACAAAGATTTACAAATACATACAAATAGAAATAGTGCAGAGGAAAAGTATTTTCCCTCTTGATTTAAATTTATTTACTTTTAGCACAGAATATTTTCAGCTCTTCATTTAAAACATAACATTCAATTATGGGCACATGAATAAAAAAAAATATATATATTTTTATCATTATTATTATGTCATTTGTAACACCAACTGGCATTGTGTGAAAAAGTAAATGCTTCCCTTACACTTAACTGGTTTCTCTACATTTATATGCAATGACTGCAACCCAACATTTCCTATAATTCAAGTTCAGTCTTTCTATTCATGGTGGAGGAATTTTAAGTCTCTTTTAACACTACTAACTTTCATTCACAAACACTGGTTGCTTTTCTAACACATATGGATTGTTTGAGGTCTTACCACTGAATCACTGTTGTATAATAGTCATTATATGTATTTCACTAGGACAGGTAACTTTGATTCTGATTTATACTTGGTTTTGTGTTTTAGATCACTGAACTAGCTACTTTTCAGCTTCAACTCGCAGATGGATTACATTACAGCCTTGCCACTCTCCAATGAAGCCCATTTTTGCCCTGTTACCAACACTGACCTTTGCTGAGGTATGAGAAGTTTGCAATTACCTGAAAAATAATTATAGTTTGTAAGTTGTGGTTGATTTTATGCTTCAGTCTATAACTGATTTTTGTAGGCTGACCATTCCTGGGAAGATTCACTACTGTTCCAGATGCTTTCCACTATTATTTGGTTTAGAGTCCTAAGTGCTTTCAAATTGAGTTTAAAGGCCTTTCCAGACTGTCAGATATCAAGAACTTTTTATCTGAACTCTTCATTAAATCTTCCTTGATTGTGCTTGTTGAATCTTTGTGCTGACAACTTGACTCAGATAGCAAGGGACAAAATAAGTGAGATTTATATTGAGAAGTGCTGGCTGTAATCAGCAGACTCTAATTATCCCTTTAATTCTGCTGATTTACCAAGGAAGCAATTCATTTTTCACACAGTCACATTTAGTTCTGGACACCCAAATTGCACAAATAGATGGAATAAACAGAAAAAAGTGTTATTTGTACATTCAGATGTCTTTTATTTTATATTAGATTTTGGTTGAAAATCTTGAAAATATTCAGGGTCTTAAATTTGCAATAAGGAAAGGAAAGGATATCTTTTCACTGTTTTCCATTACTCTTCATTTTACTTCAGCCTCCTTTTAAGATATTGTTACATCTTTATTTGCATCTAAATTTGTGTCTTTGAAAGTAGCCTCTTAACCCATCAGCACTGCATGGAACCTCACAGTATCTCAGATTTACATTCAATTCTCAGCCCCGTCACTATCTGTATAGATTTTCATTGGGAATTTTGGTTTACTCCCACATCCCAAACACATGCATGCTGGGTTAAATGGCAACTCAAATTAGACCACTGAGGGTGTGTCTAAGAAGGACTGGCTATTATGATCATTCTAACTTATGTTTGATGCTGCCAGGATGGATAAATGGAAACACTAATTTTAGAAAAAAAAAAAAATTATATATATATATATATATATATATATATATATATATATATATATATATATATATATATATATATATATATATATATATATAAAACACTGCATTTTTTTCTACAGTTTTATTGAAATTAACATGCACAATGATTGATATTTCTGATTCTACAGAAGAAACAAGCTGTTTAAGAAAAGGATGAACCCAGTTTTATACCTGGAAATAGCCTCTGATTAAGATAAAGGTTACAGCAGAAACCAGTAGTTATGAGTGGCAGGGGCAAGAGGACAACATTAAGGATGACTAAGTACAAGCATTCATTGTGAATAAAAAAGATCCCAATAAAAAATACAACCAGGAATTTTGTCAGATTAGAGAAAAAACACTTTATTTATATAGTAAACAATCAGAACAAAATAGTCCTACTGGTGGGTGAAACTCAGAAAACAGAAGGTTCCACTGTGTGTTCATATTTTTGACTTGCTATTGCTAGTGAGCGGTCCGAGCCATTTCTCACCTAGAAGTACATAACAAAGGAAAACTGTGATTAATGGAAAATAAAAAAGTAACAAATGCTGTAATGTCAACCTTCAGGATATACTCTTCAGCATCTAAAAATAACTGTTTAAAATAGAATGCAGATATAATTTTCACATCTTATAACCATTTTACTATAAAAAAATTTGATTTTCTTGATAAAAATGAAATGTTCTTAACATTCTGCATTTTTTACATAAAGACCATTAATGATATAATCAGTACATTTTTTACTTCTTAAACAGTCATGAAGGTAACAACCAGCACTTAATTTGTGCCAGAGCTCTGCTCTAGTACCTTGGCTTTTGAACCGTCTGCGCTCTGGGAGATCCACGTGTGATGCAGGACCCCAAAATCTGCATAAAATATTTGCTTATTGTTTTTCAGACTGCTTAAATAAACAAAGTTTATTACACACTTCATTTAAAGATCAAAAAAGTATCCTTATTAATGTTACACCTGTCTGTTCTTTGATTGGCTGATGTGAAAAGGAAAAAAGTGTGCCAAAATACCTGTCAAGTTGGGGAGCATGCACTGGTACAGCACGTTACTGCACCCACCACATGACAAAACAGCTTGGGATCCCAGTTAGCAACCCTCCAGACAGACAAGCGGTCAGTCCAGTCAACCTTTCAGAAATAACCATCTATCTGCCACAGCCAGCTAACGTGGGCGTCCCCTTGGCCTGGTCCAGCCGCTCAGGTTCTCAACAATGAGGATTGTGCGACCTGGATCACCCTTGGGAATTACGCCACATAGCCATAACTGATACTGCCTCACAATGCAGGAAATTTGCCTCACTCGGGACTCCATGAGCAACAGCTTGTTTGACACAAAGTTAATCCAGTGTTACCCAAGGATTCTCCAAAGAGACACAGTACTGAAGGAGTCCAGTTTTCGTCTCAGGTCATTGGATAGTGACCACATTTTGCAACCATAGAGCAAAAGAGTGAGCACCAGGACTCTAAAGACTTGGACCTTTGTCCTTTTGCATCGATATTGGGAGAGCCAAACACCCCTTTTCAATGACCTCATGACCCCCCCATGCTCTCCCAATCTGTCAACTGACTTCATAGGTAGAGTCACCAGAGACATCAATGTCACTGCCAAGGTAAGTAAACCCTTTGACAAGGTCGACATTCTCTCGACAGATGCACTTCTGATGGCTGTGCCCAAAACGTCATTAAAGGCCTGGCTCTTTTTTTAAACAATCGCAAGCCCAGACACACAGACCACTCGCTCAGTCTCTCGAGTCTCCATTGAATCTGCGAAGATCACAGCATCTTGGCAAAGTCAAAATCTGTGAATCTCTCTTCACCAACAGATGCCCCACAGCCGCTGGACCCCACGTCCCTGCCCAACCTAGTCCATGCAAGCACTGAACAGAGTAGGAGCAACAACACACCCCTGATGAACTCCAGAATGAACTGGGAAAAAACATAGAGGTTCAGTATCCACTCTGCACAGCACTCACAGTATCTGTGTACAAGTATATGATATCTAGCAACTTCGGGGGAATCCTGCAAAGTCTCAGGATGTCCCACAGGGCAGATCGATTAACTGAGTCGAATGACTTACAAAAACTGATAAAGGCATCAGGTCAGTGTAGTTAAAAAGAAATAAAATTAAAAATAATAAATAATAATAGTAATTAAAAGGCTGACATGGTGATTGAGAGATAAAAGGAATGGGAGAGAAGCAAAGGGGACAAAGACGCATTAGATTGAAGAGAGTGAAAACTTCAATACGAAGAATGCTGCATAGAGTGTGGACAGAGGAACAATGTAAGACTGCAAGATATTCATGTGAAATATGTTTGCGACTATACATGTAGACAGTACTGATCTTTTTATCTTTGGCAAAGTCTGAAGTTGTTTCTTTGTTTTTAGTAATTCTGGAGTGTACTGGGGAGGGTTGTTATTTGACATTTTTTTCAGTCATTTTCTAACCTGCTTAGTCCTGAAAAAAGGTCATCGGAGTCTGCTGGAGTCTACCCCAGCTACCATAGGGCAGCAAGGCAGGAAGAAACCCTGGACAGGGCGCCAGTCCATCACAGGGGAAACACACACATCACACATACACAATAGAGCCAGGTTAGGAAACGCCAATTCACCTAACCTGCATGTCTTTGGACTGTGAGAGAAAACCAAAGCACCCGGAAGAAAACCACACAGATATGGGGAGAACATGAAAACTCTTAAGCAGGGAGGAACCAGGACGAGAACCCTGGTCTCCTTAATGGGACACCGTGCCGCTCTGTTATTTGTTATACTATTTATTTATTGAGCTTCTGTAAAAAGCTCAATTTCTCTCAAGGGAAAATAAAGTACTAATTATGTATTTATGTATTAAGCCAATGAGCTAATTTAAAATTGCCAGCATTACACATAAGTACCTAAATTGCTGTTGTTGGCGCACCCTACTTCTATCCCAGGGAAGTCACTATAGCTTCCTACAACTTATGGTTTTCTATTTAAGCACTGATAACAACTCCATAATTTCCATCATTTAAATAAAATATGTGTCAAATTCAGCAGCTTGATATTATTATAACACAACACAACAATCACCCTTTTCAAGAATACAACAGGATGACTGCAAAAAGTAAGAGGGTCAACATCATTGATCTGTTTATTTTTATGTAGAAGAACTTGAGTTCTTGTAAAATACATTAAAATAGTGCCCTAAAGAGCACAGTGAGTGGATTTTTTATTTCTTAAGGGCATTAGGTATAAAACATGTTTTACAAACAATTACAATTAATGACCAAAAAAAATAATAAAAGAGAAACGATAAGCAGCAAGCAAGTTGCTAATTATTCATAAAATATGTAATGTACTTATTTGGAGATCTTTCAAAATTATTTTAAATTTCTTCTAGACTTTTTCCGGTTAAGATCAATAATAATTTTCTAAATAAAATGGAAGAACAGTACACATAAATGAAAATTCAAATACTTTGACTGTGGCTGCTCAATAATTCCGTTGTATTACAAACAATCATTTACTGCAAGGGTTTGGTATTATTTAGGAAGTATATTATAAAAATGCAGTTAATTGTTTTCGGAGACAATATATGCAAAAATGGCTTTCCATTCACTTTGTAGAATTTTGAAATGACAGTGTTCCTCTCAGCGCTGTCTAAAGGGTGAGCCGTTGTACAGATATGGATATGATGTAGAGATCACTGCTTTGTCTGTAGGCCTGCACAATAACAGTGGGTTAAAAACATCAGTTTGGGAAATTATAATGAAGATCTCAACAGAAGAAATGCTTTTGCTACAGGTTTGCTGCACTCATCACATTTGTAAGGATACAGCAAAAGTGTTTTTTTTTTGGCAATTAAATAATATGCTTCTATTTTTTGGAAGTACACAAATTTAGTTTGAGATGTTCAGGCATTGAAACCAATGCACTTGACTTTATACAGCATATTTCTATAGTGAATAGTATCCCAAGACCTTTTCACGTATAGACATGCTATAAAATTTTATGAATGTATTTTTTTTAATAGTTGGAGAGATCAACGATATGGCCGAAATTAAAGCTTTATAATGTCAATGGTGCAATCTACAATAATGAAACAGATTAAAAATTCTGATTAGATTGGTGAAATTTTCATGAAATGCACACAACTTAGGGAACAATACACTGATAAAGAATTAATAATTCTATTAGCAGCAGAATGAAACACTATTGAAATAAATGGTTCGGTCACTTAACTGCCCTTTTAGGAGTGTCTGTTGCCCAACAATGGATATTTAATAGGCAACAAACCAGAACAAGACAGCAGCTCATTACAGGGTCAACCAACACAACCCAAGGCCAATTAACCAAGTAACCATACAAACAGAATGTGTAAATTTCACATAGGTTCACACTAGGCAAAATTATAGACCAAAAAATGCGTGGCACTGAGGCTAAGGATCTGCACTGGCAATTGGAAGGTTGCCGGTTCAAATCCCGTAAATGCCAATAGGGACTCTGCTCTGTTGGGCCCTTGAGCAAGGCCCTTAACCTTCAACTGCTGAGCGCTTTGAGTAGTGAGAAAAGCGCTATATAAATGCAAAGAATTATTATTATTATTAATTATTATTCCTTTTTGTGATCAGGTTACAGATTTTGAGCAGCTTCCCAGTAAAAGTATATAATGTCCTAAAACACTTATGTCAAGTGCTTGTAAAATGACATGGGGAAGCTGGCAACTTACTGTGCTTTGCTTATTACTGCCTCTCATTAACAGTTCACATGGCCTATTCTTCATAAAGTGCAAGATACTGTGGTATGAAAGGAATGACAATTAATTATATCCAAAAGATATGTATAAGTTTTAAATACGTTAGTGTGCAGTACAATTAATTTTTTTTTTTAATCTAATCAACATCTCACAGGCTTACATAGTTGAATGAACTGAATTTGTAATTGCCACATGGAGATTTTGCCTTTGTAACAACAAGCATTCTCCACCATGTTGTTAAATACCAATGAAAATTGTAGCATGTTTGCAAGCTTATCCAAAACAGTTTGAACTTACCTTTTCCTGTTAAATGTCATTACCAGCGCTGGTGCAGGTATATACTCCAGTCACCTGTACTTTTTACTGCATGGAATTACACTACCATAAAACACTTAACCAAATATTAAGTTGAATATATAACCAGATATGATTTGTTTCAAAACTGGCATATATTCCATTTCATAATTCAGGTTTAAAGATATATTGCTGTCTAACGCATAACCAAACTTAACAGTGTGATATAGAAATGTATTCAGTTGTTCATTTTGACAAAAGAAGCCACAAGACCCTTATGTCTTTCCAAAATATAAACCGCATTCAAATGAAAATGTTATTTCAGATTTGCTGCTTGATCTTTACCAATAAATATAACCAGAACGGGCATATTACAATTTCTGCTGCTGCTGCTATTACGCAAGCCCACTAAGGCCTCGCCCACTGAATGTAGTAAAACAGAAGGTATGGCATTTATACTTAGATTTTCTAGCACAAGATTTATTATCTTATCAGATAACAGGCAACATATATTGATCTTATCTCATGAACTCTAAACATATTTCTAAAGTGACAAAACAAAAAATTGAACTTTGAGTGCATTAGAAGAGCTAAGGACTACAGAAGCAAGTCAAGTACTTCAGTGGCATTGTGCCCAAATAATTCTTGTTTTACAAGGAATGTTTAATCCGCACAGTTGGCTAACAAAGTTTTCACAGACTTTATCACTTAGTAATACAGGAAAAGAAAGCTTTATTTACTGTATTACAATAACAGAAACTTCACTAACATCACTAGTGGAACTGAAGATCTCTATTGATTTCCTCACAGTTCTGTTATGTTTGTAAAGTAAAACAACTGGCCACAATTTAATAGTGTTTAATAGTATTAAAAGTTCCTACTCTGTATGCAAATGTAAATAAATACCAAGTGGCGCAACTGCCAAAATGTTACATGAATATGTACCTTTTGGAATTTAGTATTATCGGTCATTCAAAGAAAACAAAGTGGAGCAATGCCATAAAAAACAAAAAAAAAAAACTTTAGTCACAACAAAAAATACATTACTGCAGCCTACAATAAGACACAAAGCAATAGGTAGCACAAAACATTGACCATTATAATGACCTATTGCAATGACTGCATTGATATGAAAATAAATATTTTGATTTTATAAAAATACATTAATATTTTGTCTTATGTGTACGGAGCCCCAAAAGGGACATGAGCAAAAAAAAAAGAAAAAAAACAGCATAAGAACACAAGAAAATATCCTGTGCTCTTCTCGTGTTCATGCAAAAAAAGATGTGGGCACAAGATAGAGTTATTTCCCATGCACACATGAAACTTTTTTTGCTCATGTCCCTTTAGGGGCTACATATATAGGGAATCTTCAAATATCCTGAAATATTATTTTTAATGTCCCTGTTCATGTAAACAAATTACAGTAGAATAATGATAATTCAATCTAATTGGGACCAAGGTTAGTCTGATAAATCAAATAGTTTTTAATAAGGTGTAATCACACCTTGCCTGAAAAAGTGGCCTGAGCTGCCTCGAAAGCATGCATATTGTAATCTAATCAGTTAGTCAATAAATGATGTTATTTTGCTTCACTTCTCACTGAATTCATAAACGGCTAACACTGAACATCACTCTAATACTACAATGTACAAGACACCGAGATGTTCAGCTATTACAAGGAACTGAAGACTCAAGAAACACCAGTAACATCAATTAACATATTCATAAGGGATGATATTGAACAATTATAACATTAAATGGCTTTTCTCTGCCATTTAGTATAAAAATGTTTTTGTCTTCATTGTAGCTGTAGCTGACTAGATGTCCTCATCATTAGCATAGTGTGTCCCTCTGAGGTAGCACTTTAGACAGGGTAACAGGTGCTAATTACAAGGGGCCAAGTCTATAGAATAGGGTTACTGTGGCATCTCCTCAAATGGAGCCTTTGCAACCTTCACAGTGTTAGCAGAGGCATTGCCATCAAGCAGAAGGGGAATGTTCAACAGTTTTCTCTACTGCCCTCCTCTGAATGACTAATGTAAATGTCAAAGCAAATCAGCATAAATGGAGTGCTTATGTCAGCCATTAGCAGTATATTGTATACTTGATATGGACTACACTCTCAACATCATAAAAAAGTGGACCTTAAATAGCTTTGTTAATGGAGCATTACCAAGTTTCCATTGTTCTGAATGTTGAATGTAATCTAGGTAACAGTGTCATATTCAGTGTTTCAACCCCTTTTAAGAAAGGCTTAAAAATTCCTCATAGTCCAAATACTTTAGCTAGAGATTCTCTTTGAGACACTGTATACAGTTATGTTTAATTTCATAAGTCAACATTGTGGACACCCGACATACACAGACATTGTTCATATTTAACTGTTCATGAAGAACAGATTCAACTAACTTATACCTAAATCTTTATGATGTACGTTATGTGATGGAACATCATTTGTTGATTCTTCTTTACGATTCAGTTTACGTCAACAACATTTTCTTCTGTCAACAATGAGACATTCTGCCTACATTTTTATATATTTAACTGTTATTGCATGATCTTAAAAAGGCAGTATTCCAGCAAATTAAAAACATACTTAAAAAGGCAGTATTTCAGCAAATTAAAAACATACAAAATTTGTCTACAAGTACAGCCACAAAAAACAAATCAATTTAGAGTGGAAGAAGAGTGTGGAGAATTAAAGCAGAAGAGGGGACAGATGCAATGAGAGAAGGAAGTGTTATAGTACTAAGTTAAAGTCATAAGAAGGCAGAACCAAACTTCCAAATTATATTATACTAGCAAAATACCCGTGCTTCGCAGCGGAGAAGTAGTGTGTTAAAGAGGTTATGTAAAGATATATATATATATACATATACACATCCACACATATGTATATTATATATATATATATATATATATATACACACATATCAACATATATATACATATATATACACACATACATACACACACATACACATATATACACATACATACATAGTGCGTTGTAACACGGGCTGTGATTGTTACATGGGAGGGAGACGACAAATCACAGCTTCCCGCTTTCTAATCAGGCCTGTGATTGGTGCTTTGACGGATGCCCAGATCCCACAGTATTTCCCCTTAGGAGAGGCGTTAGGCAAGTGTAATTGAATAGCGGTGCTGCAAGTTTAGCTTTACACCTGTTTTTAAGGCTTATTGACTGAAAGGGGCTTTCATGAAATTAAGTTAGGGCATTTCTACAGGATACACCCTCCACAAGTTAAGGAAGTAAAAATAAAGGTATATATTTCTGCTTTATTTAAACCTTTTAAGTTTGTATGCGGGCGGTATGGTGGCGCAGTGAAAGGTGCCAGTTAGGAGACCCGGGTTCGCTTCCCTGCGTGGAGTTTGAATGTTCTCCCCGTGTCTGTCTGGGTTTCCTCCGGGTACTCCGGTTTCCTCCCACAGTCCAAAGACATGCAGGTTAGGTGTATTGGCGATTCTAAATTGTCCGTGGTGTGTGGGTGTGTGCGCCCTGCGGTGGGCTGGCACCTTGCCTGGGGTTTGTTTCCTGCCTTGTGCCCTGTGTTGGCAGGGATTGGCTCCTGTATTTAGGATATAGCGGGTTCGATAATGGATGGATGGACATTTGTATGCATAGCCCCATTTGCCCGTTTTTTTTCTTTCTTCAGTAATATTTCAGCAAACCTGGAGCTTGTCAGTTCAAATCCTGGTACTGACACCACTGTGTGACCCTGAGGAAGTCACTTCACCTGCCTGTGCTGCAAAAAACAAAAGTAATGTAACATTGTACCTTAGATGTTGCAAGTTGCTGGAATAAAGGCATAAGTCAAATAGATAAATAT